>NC_041380.1:376860437-376873913 GCF_002162155.2 Triticum dicoccoides | reverse complement strand
GGAAGAAGTACGTCGGTGGAGCAACGGAGGGCCCACGAGGGTGGAGGGCGCACCTAGGGGGTAGGCGCTCCCCCTGCCTCATGCCCTCGATCATTTCTTGACGCACACTCCAATTCTCCTAGATCACGTTTGTTGAGAAAATCATGTTCCCGAAGGTTTCATTCCGTTTGGACTCCGTTTGATATTCCTTTTCTTCGAAACCCTAAAATAGGCAAAAGAACAGCAATTTGTGCTGGGCCTCCAGTTAGTAGGTTAGTCCCAAAAATGATATAAAAGTGTGAAATAAAGCCCATTAACATCCAAAATAGATAATATAATAGCATGGAGCAATCAAAAATTATAGATACGTTGGAGACCTATCAGCTAGCAAAACCCTAGACAGTGCCCAAAGAAATTATGCTACTACTGAAAAAGAATTTTTTGCAGTTGTACTTGCTTGTGATAAGTTCAGACCTTATATTATTGATTCTAAAGTAACTATTGGAGATAGAACTGCACACAAGGTATTGCAATCCGGTTTTTATTCGCCTACTCTCTTCAAGGATGCCCGTAAGTTTGTCTTGTCTTGTGATGAATGTCAAAGAATTGGTAATATTAGTAGACGTCAAGAAATGCCTATGAATTATTCACTTGTTATTGAACCATTTGATGTTTGGGGCTTTGATTATATGGGACCTTTTCCTTCCTCTAATGGGTATACACATATTTTAGTTGTTGTTGATTAGGTTACTAAGTGGGTAGAAGCTATTCCAACTAGTAGTGTTGATCATAACACCTCTATTAAGATGCTTAAAGAAGTTATTTTTTCCAAGGTTTGGAGTCCCTATATATTTAATGACTGATGGTGGTTCACACTTTATTCATGGTGACTTTCGTAAAATGCTTCCTAAGTATGATGTTAATCATAGAATTGCATCTCCTTATCACCCACAGTCTAGTGGTCAAGTAGAATTGAGTAATAGAGAGCTTAAATTAATTTTGCAAAAGACTGTTAATAGATTTAGAAAGAATTGGTCCAAGAAACTTGATTATGCGTTATGGGCATATAGAACTGCATATAAAAACCCTATGGGTATGTCTCCGTATAAAATGGTTTATGGTAAAGCATGTCACTTACCTCTCGAACTAGAACATAAAGCATATTGGGCTATTAAAGAGCTCAACTATGACTTCGAACTTGCCGGTGAGAAGAGGTTATTTGACATTAGCTCACTTGATGAATGGAGAACCCAAGCCTATGAAAATGCCAAGCTGTTTAAAGAAAAAGTTAAAAGATGGCATGATAAAAGGATACAAAAGTGTGAGTTTAATGTAGGTGATTATGTATTGCTATACAACTCTCATTTAAGATTTTTTGCAGGAAAACTTCTCTCTAAATGGGAAGGCCCTTACGTCACCGAGGAGGTCTATCATTCTGGTGCCATAAAAATCAACAACTTCGAAGGCACAAATCCGAGAGTGGTGAACGATCAAAGAATCAAACTTTATATCTCAGGTAATCCCATAAATGTTGAAACCAATATTATTGAAACCATAACCCTGGAGGAATACATAAGGGACACTTTCCGGAACGTTTTAGACTCCAAAAAGGAATAGGTACGTGGTACGGTAAGTAAACCAACTCCAAAACAGTTCTAATGGCAATTTTTCTCTGTTTTGGAATATTTAAGAAAATAGGAAAATAAGAAGCAGACCAGAAAGGACACGGGGCTTCCATGAGGGTGGAGGGCGCGCCCTACCCCCCTGGGCGCGCCCCCTGCCTCGTGGGCACCTCGTGCACTCTCCGGACTTCGTTTTCTTGCACGATACTTCTTTTGGTCGGTAAAAATTCATTATATAATCTCCCAAGGTTTTGACCACGGTATCACGCAAATATCATTTATCTTTGTTTCGAGCAGTTCCTGCTGCAGATTAGAGCAATATGTCGTCCCAGGATTCGAAAGGAGAAAGCTATGTGGCTGATTACCTTGCATATCCTAAGGTCTATGGGGACGTGGAGCATTGTGGTTGGACTATGGAAGAAGAAGAGGACTATGAACCCAAGGGAAAGGAGGAGACAAGCTCAGATGAAGATGAAGTCCCATTACCTCAACCTGGGGACATGCATGTGGAGTTCAAAAAGTCAAGCCTCCCAGATAGAGCAAAGAAACCTAAGATCGAGTTTATCCCTTTTCGCCTCTTGCAGGAAAACAAACAGGAATTATGCAAGAAGATATTAAGCCTTGAGCAGGAGATCGATGACCTAAGGGATCAAAATTCTGTCCTCAAACACAAATTAAGGAAGAAGCCTATGCCATCAACAAAACCATCACCTTCTTCACCAACAAAGAAGAACTGAGCAACAGGTATGGGCACTCCCCTTGGCAACTGCCAAGCTTGGGGGAGTGCCCCGGTATCGTATCACCATCACTTTTACCTTTACCATTTTTCTTAGTTCGATCACTTTTATAATATCTTGATCTAGTAGAATAAAGTTTTAGTATGATCTAGTTGTGAGTTTTGCTTTATGATCTTCCTATGTAATCGAGTCCGTGAGATATATATAATAAAGATTATTGTTGAGTCAATAGCTTGATTATTTTGGTATGATCTTGAGGGAATAAAATAAAAAAGAGAAAGAATAAAAAGAAATAAAGAGATCATATACATATAAGAGTATGATGAATAAAAGTTGTTGAGAGTTGACAAACATAGTTTTGGTCATCGTTGCAATTAATAGGAAGTAATAAAGAAAGAGATGTTCACATATAAATATACTATCTTGGACATCTATTATAATTGTGAGCACTCATTAACATATGACATGCTAAAGAGTTGACGTTGGACAAGGAAGACAATGTGATGGTTTATGTTTTCTTACATCTGACATAAATTATATTGTCATGGATCATCCAGCATGTTGAGCTTGCATTTCCCTCTCATGCTAGCCAATTTCTTTGCACCAAGTAGAGATACTACTTGTGCTTCCAAATATCCCTAAACCCGTTTTGCCATGAGAGTCCACCATATCTACCTATGGATTGAGTAAGATCCTTCAAGTAAGTTGTCATCGGCGCAAGCAATAAAAATTGCTCTCTAAATATGTATGATTTATTTATGTGGAGAAAATAAGCTTTATACGATGTTGTGATGTGGAAGAAATAAAAGCGATGGACTGCATAATAAAGGTCCATATCACAAGTGGCAATATAAAGTGACATTATTTTGCATTAAGATTTTGTGCATCCAACCATAAAAGTGCGTGACAAACTCTGCTTCCCTCTGCGAAGGGCCTATCTTTTATTCTTGTCTTATACTTCATGCAAAGAGTCATGGTGTTATCCACCTTTCCTTTTTACATTTTATCCTTTGGCAAGCACAATGTGTTGGAAAGATCCTGATATATATGGCTAATTAGATGTGGGTTTGCATGAACTATTATTGTTGACATTACCTTTGAGGTGAAATGTTGGGAGGCAAAACTATAAGCCCCTATATTTCTCTGTCTCCGATTAAAACTCCATACCCATAAATATTGCGTGAGTGTTAGCAATTGTGAAAGACTAAATGATAGTTGAGTATGTGGACTTGCTGAAAAGCTCTTATATTGACTCTTTCCTATGCTATGATAAATTGCAATTGCCT
Source organism: Triticum dicoccoides (assembly GCF_002162155.2). Lineage (NCBI taxonomy): Eukaryota > Viridiplantae > Streptophyta > Magnoliopsida > Poales > Poaceae > Triticum > Triticum dicoccoides. The sequence continues at coordinate 376,870,289 of NC_041380.1, read as the reverse complement.
CAATGACCAAGATTAGAGTTTGTTAGCTTTCAATGAAGTTTATGATTCATACTTGAAATTGTGATTGAATTGTTACTTTAGCATAAGAGATCATATGACAATATATATTTATGTTGATGTTCTAAGAATGATCATGATGCCCTCATGTCCGTATTTTATTTTTATCGACACCTCTATCTCTAAACATGTGGACATATTTTTCGATTTCGGCTTTCGCTTGAGGACAAGCGAGGTCTAAGCTTGGGGGAGTTGATACGTCCATTTTGCATCATGCTTTTATATCGATATGTATTGCATTATGGGTTGTTATTACACATTATGTCACAATACTTATGCCTATTCACTCTTATTTTACAAGGTTTACATGAAGAGGGAGAATGCCGGCAACTGGGATTCTGGGCTGGAAAAGGAGCAAATATTAGAGACCTATTCTGCACAGCTCCAAAAGTGTTGAAACTTCATGAAAGTTATTTCCAGAATATATAAAAAATATTGGGCACAAGAAGTACCAGAGGGGGGCCACCCACCAGCCACGAGGGTGGGGGCGCGCCCTACCCCCCTGGGCGCACCCCCTGCCTCGTGGGCCCCTTGGTGGCCCTTCGATGCCCATCTTCTGCTATATGAGGTCTTTCGTCGAGGAAAAAAATCATAAGCAATCTTTGGGGAAGAAACTCTGCCGCCACGAGGCGGAACCTTGGCGGAACTAATCTAAGGCTCCGGCGGAGCTGTTCTACCGGGGAAACTTCCCTTCGGGAGGGGGAAATCCATCGTCATCACCAATGATCCTCTCATCGGGAGGGGGTCAATCTCCATCAGCATCTTCACCAGCACCATCTCATCTCAAACCCTAGTTCATCTCTTGTATCCAATCTTTGTACCCAAACCTCAGATTGGTACCTGTGGGTTGCTAGTAGTGTTGATTACTCCTTGTAGTTGATGCTAGTTGGTTTACTTGGTGGAAGATCATATGTTCATATCCATTATGCATATTAATACCCCTCTGATTATGAACATGAATATGCTTTGTGAGTAGTGTTTGTTCCTGAGGACATGGGAGAAGTCTTGCTATTAGTAGTCATGTGAATTTGGTATTCGCTCGATATTTTGATGAGATGTATGTTGTCATCCCTCTAGTGGTGTCATGTGAACGTCGACTACATGACACTTCACCATTGTTTGGGCCTAGAGGGAGGCATTGGGTTGCTAGAGTGACAGAAGCTTAAACCCTAGTTTATGTGTTGCTTCGTAAGGGGCTGATTTGGATCCATATGTTTCATGCTATGGTTAGGTTTACCTTAATACTTCTGTTGTAGTTGCGGATGCTTGCAATGGGGGTTAATCATAAGTGGGATGCTTGTCCAAGTAAGGATAGTACCCAAGAACTGGTCCACCCACATATCAAATTATCAAAGTACCGAACGCGAATCATATGAACGTGATGAAAACTAGCTTCACGATAATTCCCATGTGTCCTCGGGAGCGCTTTCCTTCATATAAGAGTTTGTCCAGGCTTGTCCTTTGCTACAAAAAGGATTGGGCCATCTTGCTGCACCTTATTTACTTCTATTACTTGCTACTCGTTACAAATTACCTTATCACAAAACTATCTGTTACCGATAATTTCAGTGCTTGTAGAGAATACCTTACTGAAAACTTCTTATCATTTCCTTCTGCTCCTCGTTGGGTTCGACACTCTTACTTATCGAAAAGGCTACGATAGATCCCCTACACTTGTGGGTCATCAGCACTGTCAGTTGATGGATCTTTTGACCCTGCGGATGAGTCAGGGGGCTCTGGTATGATTCTAAGAGACAGTATTGGGGCTGTTATTTTTGCTTCCTACCGCAAATTGTTCCACTGTAATGAAGCTCTAGAGGCAGAACTACAAGTAATGATGGAAGGGCTAAAGCTAGCGGTAGAGCATTCTCAGGCCACTATTCTTCTTCAGTCTGATTGTGCTGTGGCTCTCAAGATGCTTGTGGATAACTCCTTGGACAGATCGGCGTACGGTCATCTAGTGTCGGAGATCAAGAGGTACTTGAGTGATAGGGTTGTTATTCCTTTCCAACAGGAATCAAATATTAACCGATGGCATCCTTTCCAAACAATATTATCCTTTCCAAATAATACTTTCCATACACAACAAGAATCAAATCGCATCGCAATCGCAAACAGATATACAACGTCAATCAATCTATTCGTTCTCTACTCTTAATGTCTGAGTCCGTACGTGGTTTCATTCGCTCATACCCTTCTCCTCCCATCGAACGAGAGGCCACCCCTCGATCCCATCCCACCTTCACCGATTTTTTAAAAAAATTTATTAACCGAGACAATCCCAAAGAAACCCCACAAAGGCCAAACAATATTAATCGATGGCATCCTTTCCAAACAATATTAACCTTTTCAAATAATACTCTCCATACACAACAGGAATCCAATATTAACCGATGGCATCCTTTCCAAATAATACTTTTCATACACAACAGGAATCAAATCGCATCGCAATCGCAAACAGATATACAACGCCAATCAATCTTTTCGTTCTTTCCATCTTACACCTCCAATGCCCAAAAATAAAGCGACCAATCATACTCTTTCCATCTCACGCCTTCCATATACAACAACAAACCAATTTTCAAAATGCAAAGTAGCGGGGGAGGAGGTCACCGACCTCGCAAAAGCAGAGCTCGGCGGCGCCGTGGCGCACGGTGGGGTGCTTCCAAGGGTGGCGCATGGCGCGGTGCTCCGAGCGACGAGGCAGAGTGCTGCAATTACGCTTCGTGGTGAACGCGAGCAGGCGAGCAATAGAGAAGAGAGGGGGAGAAACACAACGAACAGATTGGTGGATGCTACCAGAGGTTAACCGCTGTACACAGGAATCAATTTTTTTAATTTTTTTATTAACCGAGACAATCCCAAATAAACCCCACAAAGGCCAAACAATATTAACCAATGGCATCCTTTCCAAACAATATTAACCTTTCCAAATAATACTTTCCATACACAACAGGAATCAAATATTAACCGATGGCATCCTTTCCAAACAATATTATCCTTTCCAAATAATACTTTCCATACACAACAGGAATCAAATCACATCGCAATCGCAAACAGATATACAACGCCAATCAATCTTTTTTTCTTTCCATCTTACACCTCCAATGCCCAAAATAAAGCGACCAATCATACTCTGTCCATCTCATGCCTTCCATATATAACAAACCAATTTTAAAGTATTATTTGTAAAGGATAATATTGTTTGGAAAGGATGCCATCGGTTAATATTTGATGCCATCTTGTAGCGACCCGACCTCAAACGGTCAAGTCTCTGTGCTTCAGTGTCATCCCTGGATCGGTAATGCTGACACACACAGTACTCGAAGGATTTATAACAGAGTAGAAATCACACACTTATTACATCGAATGTCTCAAAAGAGAACTTATTACAATAAATATGGCTTAAGGCCATCTAATACGGTAACAGCGGAAGGCTTGAAAGATAAAGTGAGTCCATCAACTTATTCGACTGTAACAATCTTGCTGGCTTTTGATGCTCTGCCTTCACTCTTTGACACACATCGCATACAGCTACATACTCGGCAATATCCTTCTTCATACCAGTCCACCAGAAACGTTCCTTCAAATCCAAGTACATCTTGGTGTTTCCAGGGTGTATCGAGTATGGTGAGTCATGAGCCTCCTGAAGTATTAACTTCCTGATCTCTGTGTTATTGGGCACATAAACATGGTCCTCAAACCATAAGGTGTCGTGCTCATCCTCACGAAAACCTTTGGCCTTTCCTTCGCTCATTCTCTCTTTTATCTCGGCAATCTCTTTGTCATCCTTCTGAGCTTCTCGAATCTTTCCTAACAATGTAGACTCACTTCCATTGTTGCAAGAAAACCTCTAGGAACAATCTCCAATCGAAGTTCCCTGAGATCGTCTTCTAACTCCTTTGGCAATCCCGTGCTTACTAGGGTGTTAGCATAACTCTTCCGACTCAAACCGTCTGCTACGACATTGGCCTTGCCTGGATGATAGTGAAGCTTCATGTCATAATCCTTTATAAGCTCCAACCATCTTCTCTGCCTAAGGTTCAGCTCCTTCTGTATGAAAATGTACTTCAAACTCTTATGGTATGTGTACACATCACAACGATTTCCAATAAGGCAATGTCTCCAGGTCTTCAACGCATGCACTTCGGCCACTAACTCCAAATCATGCGTGGCATAATTCACTTCATGCGGTTTTAGTTGTCGTGAGGCATACGAAACAACTCTTTCGTCATGCATGAGCACACTTCCAAGTCCTAGGCGAGAAGGGTCACAATACACTTGGAACTCCTTACGTATATCCGGCAGAATCAACACTGGGGATGTAGTCAAACGTTTCTTTAATTCCCGAAAACTCATCTCACATTCTTCCGTCCATTTAAACTTGGTATCCTTCTTCAATAACTCCGTCATTGGTTTCGCAATCTTGGAAAAATTCTCAATGAATCTCCGATAGTATCCCGCGAGTCCAAGAAAATTCCGGATCTCACTAACTGAAGTGGGTGCCAACCATTCAGTGACTGACTGAACCTTAGTGGGATCTGCTATACTTTCTCCTGATATAACATGTCCAAGGAATCGAACTTCCTTCAGCCAAAACTCGCATTTGCTGAACTTGGCATACAACTGGTGTTCCCTGAGTTTCTCAAGAACTAAATGCAAATGCTCTTTGTGCTCCTCCCGATTCTTCGAGTATACCATTATATCATCAATGAACACCACAACAAACTTATCCAAATATTCCATGAACACTTTGTTCATCATGCTCATGAAGTAGGCAGGGGTGTTAGTCAGTCCAAACGACATGACTGTATACTCATACAACTTGTACCTTGTGGTAAATGCGGTTTTAGGTATATCTTTCTCTCGAATCTTTAGCTGGTGATATCCAGATCACAGATCGATCTTTGAAAACACCTTAGCTCCTTGCAGCTGGTCAAATAAATCATTGATCATCGGCAGTGGGTATTTGTTCTTGATCGTCACCTCATTTAATGCGCGATAATCAACAACCATTCTTAGAGACTTATCCTTCTTCTCAACCAAAAGCACTGGGGCTCCCCATGGTGATGAACTCCGTCGAATGTAACCTTTCTCCAATAACTCCTTGATATGTTTCTTAATCTCCTCCAGATCATTTGCGGGCATCCGGTATGGTCTCTTTGATATTGGCCATGTACCTGGCAATAGCTCTATCAAAAACTCGATGTCTCGATCCGGTGGCATGCCTGGTAACTCCTCTGGAAAAACATCCGGGTAATCCTTCACTACAGGCACTTCCTCCTGAACAACTCCCGTGAGGGTATTTACTTGGCTCCTCCTAGGCGCATGCCTAGATACATACTTGATCCTTTTTCCCTCCGGGGTGGTGAGAAAATTCGACTTACTAGCATAGCCAATGCTTCCTCCATACTTTGACATCTAGTCCATGCCTAATATCACATCCAATCCTTGGGACTCCAAGATTATTAGGTCAGACGGAAAAACATGGCTACCAATGGTTAAGGGTATCTGGTCGCACCATCGACTAGCCATATACTCTGCCCCAGGTGAACTCACTAACAGAGGGGTCCTAAGGGTTTGGGTTGGTAGTTTAAACTTATCCACGAATTCCCTTGATATGTATGAATGCGATGCACCAGTATCAAAAAGAATAAGGGCGGTAAAAGACTTAACCAAAAACTTACCAATAACTGCGTCTGGCTGCTCTTCAACCTCCTCCACGTTAACGTGGTTCACTTGTCCTTTGTTGAATGGATTGGGCTTCTTTCCAGCGCTCCCATTACCGTTTCCATTCTTCGCGTCAGGGCACTCTGTGGCATAGTGTCCAGTCTTCCCGCACTTGAAACAAGTAACGTGGCTTAGGTCTCTCTTGGCGGGTGTGGCTGGATTGGGGCGGTTCTGATTGTTGCTTGCTCCATTCCCATTCCCATTCCTTGGGCCAGTATGATTATGGGTACTTCCTCCATTGTGGGGGTGGCCTCCATGGTTATGAACAAGTCCTCCTGAGTTCGGGGTTAGGCGAGGCTTCTGCTGAGCTCCTGAATTATACCTTCCTTGTCCATACTTCCTCTTACAGCTCTCAATCTGCTGTTGCTTCCCTTCAATCATAAGAGCTTTATCTACCAACTCCTGGTAGTTGTTGAATGTTGCCATCATCAACTGCATGCTCATCTCATCATTCAGCCCTTCCATAAACTTCTCCTGCTTTGCGGCATTTGTGGCCACATCGTCAGGGGCATAGCGAGATAACTTGCTAAACTCATCCACGTACTGAGCCACAGTACGGTTCCCCTGTCGTAAGTTGCAAAACTCACGCTTCTTCATACTCATAGCTCCCGTTGAGACATGGGCTGTATGGAAAGCTTGCTGAAACTGGTCCCATGTAACAGTGGCTATAGGGTAGCTGACAGTGTAATTCCCCTACCATGAGGATGCTGGTCCATCCAACTGATGTGCGGCAAAACACACCTTCTCAGCATCTGTACATCCTGCAGTGGTTAACTCCCTTCCAATCCTGCGGAACCAATCATCTACCACTATCGGCTCGGTGCTACTGGAAAACACCGGCGGCTGCAACCTCAGAAAGTGGGCTAAGTTGTCAACTGGTGGCGGTGGCGGTGGGTTGTTGTTGCCTTGGTTCTGAACTAACAACTGCATCAGGGTATTCTGCTGCTGGATCAACTAAGTGAGCTCCGATGGGAAAGTAAATCCGGGGTCACGTCTCGGAGGCATCTGATGGGTTTAGAGGGGAGAGATTAGAATAGAATGAGGTCTAATGAGAAAAACACTACCCATATGCACATGAGACAAACACAATCATTTCACTCAATCAAGCAAGCAAGGGCATACAATCGATCTAACTATCATTACAAAAGTGATCGGACTATACTATATACATGGTGGAATACTACTACTGATGTGGTGGTCTACTAAAAATATTGATCGGTCGAAGACTCCATGATGTCTGCTCCAGCTTCATCTTCATAGTCATCATCGCTATCATCGGGGTGCGAGTCGGTGTCGTCGATGATGATATAGTCCTCCGGACGAATCTCCTTGGGTTCTTCGTCTTCTCCTCCTGGTGCGGGGTCTCCCATGAATACTCCTAGCTTCCTTTCCAGATCGTCATTCTTCTCCACTAGTACGACGATTTCTTCCTCATAATCTTCACGTTTAGCCTTGAGTTCTTCCTCTAGTTCCATGATCCTAGTCATCGCCTTCTTCAGATCTATCATTCCTGCGCACATCTGGTTCTCCTGGCGATGAATGTGCTGGTTTAACTCCTCGATGAAAGCTGCAGTTGATCTATCCTTCCTGGTGCTGATCATCTCCCATTGCTCATCTCGGCACCCACAAATCTAATAGATAGTATCCTTACGCTCCTTATGGTAAACTTCTCCAATGCGTCCCATGGTGATGTGAGCTGCCATACTCTTTCCTAGACTCCAGGTTGGTGCATCAAAGGAAAACTCTATGGGCTTAGTGACTGGCGTGAATGTCCTTCCTGGAACTTGAACTTGAATCATCCATCGCTCCTCTTTTGGTAAAGTGGCATTGTAAGTCCCGGTGAAGCTTAGGATTCCAATGTTCAGGTACCTAGTGACTTCCTTCAAGTGTCGTCCAAAGGGTGCGTCTTCATCTGGTTGTGCAAACTTGTTCCTTGCGTCTGCCATCCTAAAGAATAGAAAATGGAGAGGAGTCAGAAATGAGAAGAGAATAGTGATCTAGGGCTTTAGCTTAGTGGTCGTGTCCTACACTCAGCGTGTGCTCTGATACCATCTTGTAGCGACCCGACCTCAAACGGTCAAGTCTCTGTGCTTCAGTGTCATCCCTAGATCGGTAATGCTGACACACACAGTACTCGAAGGATTTATAACAGAGTAGAAATCACACACTTATTACATCGAATGTCTCAAAAGAGAACTTATTATAATAAATATGGCTTAAGGCCATCTAATACGGTAACAGCGGAAGGCTTGGAAGATAAAGTGAGTCCATCAACTCCAATGGCATGGCTGAGCTGCACGGCAACGACCTAACGAACCTTACTCCTCGTCTGAAAAGTCTGCAACATAATACGTTGCAGCCCGAAAACGGGTCAGCACATGGAATATGCTGGCAAGATAACACGGTAGAGCAAGAACAGAATAATGCTATCACTACATGCATATTTGGCTGGTGGAAAGCTCTATGGTTATGGTTTTTGTGAATAGCCAATTTTTCCCTACAACAAAGGAATAAATTTTCTTTAACTATCATGGTAGTTGAAACATCATTGAGAAGGTTCCTCCAACTCAATCCCAATTAAAAGTAATTATCAACCCAACAATATTAATTTAGAGTGATGATATACATAGGATACTCCAAGTACTAGATACTCAAGATGTCCATAACGGGGGACACGGGTAACCATGATTAGTTTATACACTCTGCAGAGGTTTACGCACTTTTCCCCACAAGACTCGATCTCCTCCGTTGAATTTCTCGCACTACATGGTGGTTGAGAAATGGATGACCGAGACACAATCTTTCAGAAGCATTAACTCCTTACTCTGGGCAGACCATACCAACCTACATCCCTCTACCTGCTGATCCACCTCTTTAGGAGCTTCACGCAACTTACTCAACTATGCTAGAGCCCATAATAGCTTGTGGTTGCGCATGGAAGTTTCTAGCATTAAAATATCTCAGTTCCCTTTGAGCCTGGGTGGCGGACCTTAGGATGATCACACGGGTACTCCGGGATATCCTAGGACAACACTGGGATCTCCAGGTGCCCGACAAGCAATCCACCCAGATGTGTATTAAAGTTGCCACCTTAAGTTGAACCATTAATTAACAATCTCACATTTGTCATGGATTCACTCACCAAACCACATCTACGAGCATAGCATAGCAATATAAGCAATACGTAGAAGTAACTCCCAAGGTTTGAATATAACAGGGCAATAGGTTCTACCTCATCAACTACTTCCCAACCCACATGTTAATCACATCCTAATCATGCAATGTTTGAGTATTGGACCTAATGCATAAAAACTAGATATGAAAGGAGTATGATCAAAATGTTACTTGCTTTGCTGACGATCCGCAAAACCTAGGGACTTGTAGTAGCACGTTTCGCACTCTGGGTGTTCTATCGCAAAAAAACAATAGCATACATAAGCAATCAAGCGAATAAACACGGGTAAATCTCAAATAAGAAGATCTAACCAGAAATTTCAACTTAAGAACTCCGGTTTGCGAAAAGAATCAAACCAAACAGAGCAGCGAAACTCAAACTGCGAAAGAAACAGGATCCATTTACTAATCTGGACTAAAGTCAAATTTTACAGTACCAAAATCTTGTTCAAGTTGATTAAACAGAAAGAGGGTTTCGAGACGAAGATCTAGGCGCTTGAATCGCCTAATTCCGACAAACGAACGAAAAGATAAACTAAAACGAAAATCGAATTAGAAATCACGATCGAAAATAATCGCGAAAAAACCGGAGAAAAAGAAAAACTGACGAACAGGCTAACAAACGAACGTTCGTTATCTGTAACTAACGAGCGAAAACCGTTTGTTACAACGAACGTACGGACGAACGTCCGCTAAATAAACTAAACCAAAAAACCGATCTATTCTAAAAAAACGAACCTAGGGTTTTCAAAAGAAAAACTGGATTAGTTTTCTAGAGAAAACCGGCGGCGGCTACCTCGTCGGGTCCGGCGGGGGCGGGGCTCCGGCGGGGCTGGGTGGCGTCGGCGGCGACGACGGAGGGCGGCGGCGCTGGGCGGCGACGCGGCAAGC
>NC_041380.1:376821591-376860095 GCF_002162155.2 Triticum dicoccoides | reverse complement strand
TGCGGGCGGCGCGCGTGATGGGGTGGTGGCGGCGGGGCGGGGCGGCATATAAAGGGGGGCGGGTCGGCTTGGGGAAGGGGAAACTGGGGTGGCGGCGGACTCCCGGACTCCGGCGGAGTCCAGTGCGGGCACGGGCGCGTGGGGGAAGGCGGTGGCGGCGCGGTGGGCCGGCCTGGCTCAGCTAGGCTTCTGCCTAGTCAGGCGCTGGATTTTTTTTAAAAAAAATCGCTGGAACTTAAATAAATCCTAGAAAATAAAATAAAAAACTAAAAATGCCAAAACAAATTTTCACCATCTAAATAAAAAATTTAGAACAAGATGAATATTTTCTTGGCCCTAAAATGCAATTTTGAAAAACGTGCAATTTTTCTAATGCAAATAAAATCTGAATAAAATCGAATATTTGATTTTAATATTTTTCCTCCAATATTTCAATTATTTTGGAGAAGTCATATTATCTCCTCTCATATATTTTAATACGAAATATTTTCGGAGAGAAAATAATTAAAACCAAAATCCTCATTTCAATATTTGATAAAATTCAAATATGAAAACAATGAAATCCCCAACTCTCTCCGAGGGTCCTTGAGTTGCTTAGGATTTCGAGGATCGAGAAACGAAATGCAATAAAATATGATATGCATGAATGATCTATGTATAACATTCCAAATTGAAAATTTGGGATGTTACACCGACAAACCATTTTCCAGTTCACTTTGCATTTGCCTCCCAACACCTGATCAGGTCCCGCCCAAAGGAAGGCCCGCTGAATCTTAGTGATACTACTTTTTGTTCCTGTAGGCACCTCAAGCGTAGTGGTGTGCTATATCACAAGAGATCTCAAAACCGATTTGACTAGCGTCGTCCGATCTGCCGAGTTGATGTTGTGCCCTTGCCAAGGTGGAAGTTTGGACGCCACCTTGTCCACCAGGAACTGGCAATCCGCTGTCTTCAGGCTATGCGTAGAAAGCGGAAGACCCAAATAACGCATTGGAAATCCAATCCTGATGGCCGGGAAGCTCTGAAGAATATTGTCTAAGTCCAAATTGGCACAACGGATTGGGGTGACGTTGCTTTAAAGAGGATTGGCCACCAGCCCGTAACCTCCCTAAAATCAGCCAGAATCTGAGTTAGGTGTTGAATATCCTCTTTGATGGGAGCAACAAAGATGGATGCGTCATCTGCATAAAAAGAGGTTCGCATGTATGTAGCACGGCCTCGTAACCAGTGTAGGAGGCCCTGAGAGAAGCTTGAGTGCCTCCAACTTGTTGCACTACAACACAAGCTGCTTCTGGTCAAGGTTTTGATGGAATCATATGAGTTCCGTGTCTTTGAGTTGGTGTCCGAGTCTGAGGAAGATAATAGGTTCGCTTGGCGCAAGGTGCAGAGGACGAAGGTATAGGAGGCAACTATGATATATTCATGGATGCTTACCACGCCACCTTTAGCAACATCGATGATGGGAGCCGTACTCGTATATATCATGTTGATTGATAACCCACAAGTATAGGGGATCGCAACAGTTTTCGAGGGTAGAGTATTCAACCCAAATTTATTGATTCGACACAAGGGGAGCCAAATAATATTCTTAAGTATTAGCAGCTGAGTTGTCAATTCAACCACACCCGGAAACTTAGTATCTGTAGCAAAGTATTTAGTAGCAAAGTAATATGATAGTAGTGGTTACGGTAGCAAAAGGTAACAGTAGTAAAAGTAATGCTTTTGGTATTTTATAGTGATGATAGCAATAGCAACGGGAAAGTAAATAAGCGAAGAACAATATGTGGAAAGCTCATAGGCAATGGATCGGTGATGGAGAATTATGCCGGATGCAGTTCATCATGTAACAGTCATAACCTAGGGTGACATAGAACTAGCTCCAGTTCATCAATGTAATGTAGGCATGTATTCCGAACATAGTCATACGTGCTTATGGAAAAGAACTTGCATGACATCTTTTGTCCTACCCTCCCGTGGCAGCGGGGTCCTTACGGAAACTAAGGGATATTAAGGCCTCCTTTTAATAGAGTACCGGAACAAAGCATTAACACATAGAGAATACATGAACTCCTCAAACTACGGTCATCACCGGTAAGTATCCCGATTATTGTCACTTCGGGGTTAACGGATCATAACACATAATAGGTGGCTATAGACTTGCAAGATAGGATCAAGAACACTCATATATTGATGAAAACATAATAGGTTCAGATCTGAAATCATGACACTCGGGGCCTAGTGACAAGCATTAAGCATAGCAAAGTCATAGCAACATCAATCTCAGAACATAGTGGATACTAGGGACCAAACCCTAATAAAACTAACTCGATTACATGATAGATCTCATCTAACCCATCACTGACCAGCAAGCCTACGATGGAATTACTCACGCACGGCGGTGAGCATCATGAAATTGGTGATGGAGGATGGTTGATGATGATGATGGCGACGGATTCCCCTCTCCGGAGCCCCGAACGGACTCCACATCAGCCCTCCCGTGAGGTTTTAGGGCTTGGCGGCGGCTCCGTATTGTAAAACGCGATGAATTCTTCTCTCTGATTTTTTTTCTCCCCGAAACACAATATATGGAGTTAGAGTTGGAGTCGGAGAGGCACCAGGGGGCCCACGAGGTAGGGAGCGCGCCCTAGGGGGCAGGCGCGCCACCCACCCTCGTGGACAGGTGGTGGGCCCCCTGGCCTTCATCTTTTGCAGGTATTTTTTATATTTTCCAAAAAGTTGCTCCGTGAAGTTTCAGGTCATTCCGAGAACATTTGTTTCTGCACATAAATAACACCATGGTAATTCTGCTGAAAACAGCGTCAGTCCGAGTTAGTTCCATTCAAATCATGCAAGTTAGAGTCCAAAACAAGGGCAAAAGTGTTTGGAAAAGTAGATACGACGGAGACGTATCAACTCCCCCAAGCTTAAACCTTTGCTTGTCCTCAAGCAATTCAATTGATAAACTGAAAGTGATAAAGAAAAACTTTTACAAACTCTGTTTGCTCTTGTTGTTGTAAATATGTAAAGCCAGCATTCAAGTTTTCAGCAAACATTATAACTAACCACACTCACAATAACGCTTAGGTCTCAAGTTTACTCATATCAATAGCATAATCAACTAGCGAGCAACAATAATAAATCTCGGATGACAACACTTTCTCAAAACAATCATAATATGATATAACAAGGTGGTATCTCGCTAGCCCTTTTTGAGACCGCAAAACATAAATGCAGAGCACCTTTAAAGACCAAGGACTGACTAGACATTGTAATTCATGGTAAAAGAGATCCAGTCAAGTCATACTCAATGTAAACTAACAGTAATGAATGCAAATGACAGCGGTTCTCTCCAGCTGGTACTTTTTAATAAGAGGGTGATGACTCAGCATAAAAGTAAATAGATAGGCCCTTCGCAGAGGGAAACAGGGATTTGTAGAGGTGCCATAGCTCGGTTTTGAAATAGAGGTGAATAATATTTTGAGCGGTATACTTTCATTGTCAACATAACAACCAAGAGATGGCGATATCTTCCATGCTACACACATTATAGGCGGTTACCAAACAGAATGGTAAAGTTTATACTCCCCCTTCCACCAACAAGCATCAATCCATGGCTTGCTCGAAACAATGAGTGCCTCCAACTAACAAGAGTCCCAGGGGGAGTTTTGTTTGCAATTATTTTGATTTAGTTTGCATAAAGCATGGGACTGGGCATCCCGGTGACCAGCCATTTATCTCGTGAGTGAGGAGCGGAGTCCACTCCTCTTGAGAATAACCCGCCTAACATGGAAGATACAGACAGCCCTAGTTGATACATGAGCTATTCGAGCATACAAAACAGGATATTTATTTGAAGGTTTAGAGTTTGGCACATACAAATTTACTTGGAACGACAGGTAGATACCGTATATAGGTAGGTATAGTGGACTCATATGGAATAACTTTGGGGTTTAAGGGATTGGATGCACAAGCAGTATTACCGCTTAGTACAGGTGAAGGCTAGCAAAAGACTGGGAAGCGACCAGCTAGAGAGCGACAACAATCATGAACATGCATTAAAATTAATCAACACCGAGTGTAAGCATGAGTAGGATATAATCCACCATGAACATAAATATCGTGAAGGCTATGTTGATTTTGTTTCAACTACATGCGTGAACATGCGCCAAGTCAAGTCACTTAAATCATTCAGAGGGGGATACCACCCTATCATACCACATCACAACCATTTTAATAGCATGTTGGAACGCAAGGTAAACCATTATAAGCTCCTAGATAATCAAGCATGGCACAAGAACTATGATCTCTAGTTGTCATTGCAAACATGATTATGCATAATAGGCTGAACCAGGAACGATGAACTAATCATATTTACAAAAACAAAAGAGGTTGAGTTCATACCAGTTTTTCTCATCTCAGTCGGTCCATCATATATCGTCATAATTGCCCTTCACTTGCATGACCGAATGACGTGAATAATAATAATATGCGCATGCATTGGACTAAGCTGGAATCTGCAAGCATTGAATAAACAGGAGAAGGCAAGGCAATATGGGCTCTTTTGTCAGATCAACAATAATGCATATAAGAGCTACTTCAACAATTTAATCATGGTCTTCTCCTATCGACCCCCAAAGAAAAGAAATAAACTATTTACATGGGAGAGCTCCCAACAAGCAAAAGAAGAACAGGAAATCTTTTTGGGTTTTCTTTTTTAATTACTACTACAAGCATGGAAAGTAAACTAATTAAAAGCTACAACTAATATTTTTTTCTTAAGTTTTATTAACACACAAGAAGAAGGCATAAAAAGGAAAATAAACTAGCATGGATGATACAATAAAAAAGTATGAGCACCGACATCTAGCAATGAGTGTGTGAACATAAATGTAATGTCAGTGGGAAATACGTACTCCCCCAAGCTTAGGCTTTTGGCCTAAGTTGGTCTATGGCCACGGCTGACCTGGCGGATATCCATAATAGTAGTTGGGCTTGTACTGAGAAGAAGAAGAGGAAGACTCCGATTGCCACGGGCTGACAATCATCTCCGGATCCCACTAGTAATTAGACTGTCGTGAAGGATCAACTTGTGGTTCCGGCTCTGGCTGCATGGCTGGTGCAGGGTTCCCGTAGGCGTGAATAGCCTTCAACGAAACAAGGTACTGGCCTGCAGATAAATCAAACAAAGAAGGAGCAGGCAGGGTAATAGTCTCAGGATGATGTTTATTAAAGTACAATTTGTATTTAAGCTCTCCTTCCCTATTCTTAACAATAAAATCATGTGTCACCATACTTTTATAATCTAGATAAACACGAGGCAGCACTTTTTGTTCCTTCTCATAATGCCTAATAGGTATGTTAAAATGTGCAGCTAGGCGTGAAGCATAGATGCCTCCAAAGATGGGCCCCTTGGTACGGTTCAGACTTAACCGTTTAGCAATAATGCCGCCCATACTAACAGAGTTATCACCGTATAAACCGTGGAGCAAAATAATAATATCAGGGATACTAAGGTTTCCACAGTTTCCGCGACCAATTAAACAACGACTAGCAAATAATGCAAAATAACGTAAAACAGGCAAATGTATGCTAGTGATTCGTGCATCGGAAACCTTCCTTGTTTCCCTTACAGTGATAGTATCAATAAACCTGTCCACATCATCGCGATGTGGTTCTTCTGTCTTGCCCTCGAAAGGGACCAAACAAACCCGACAAAAGTCATAAAGTGACATCTCCCTATGCTCATCATATAAATAAAACTCCACCGTAGGTGAGCTCCTAGAATGGAAATGAAAGTTTTGCACAAAGATATTTGTGAGTAAGAGATATTGATCGCATTGGTCGTGGAGGAAAGCGGTGAGGCCTGCATTCTTAGCCAATTCATGAAAATCTTCATAAATCTTGGCTGCTCTCAAGAAGTCATCGGAAGGCCATTCACACACCCGAACCTCCGCGGTGCGAGGCGGATTATACTTAGGCTTTGGTGCCTTTTCCTTCGAGCTTTGGCTCGATGATCCCCTCAAAAGTCTCTTCATCATTTTCTGAAAAATTCTGAAATTTTTAGTAACTTCAAAATAAAAGTAGACCAAACTCAATAATATTGATAGCAACTACTCCTACAAGTGCCTAGGGCCTATATCATGCATCAAAACTACTTTTGACCAAATAAATTTGACATGCAAGCTCAAGAACAGGGTCACCTAAGCAGGAAAAATTTGCAATGAATAAAGCACTAGAACAAAAACTAATTGGACCAATGGAGGAGTCACATACCAAGGAACAATCTCCCCAAGCAGTTTTGTGAGAGGTGCTTTGAGCAAGGAGATCGAAAATGGCAGCAAGATGAGCTAGAACTCATGCTTGAGCTGGATATTCATGTTTGTGGGAGGAAGAAGAAGTGTGTGGGTGCAGGAATAAGTGGAGGAGGGACACCATGGGCCCACGAGGCAGGGGGCGCGCCCAGGGTAGTAGGGCGCGCCCTCCACCCTCGTGGGCAGGTGGTTGACCCCCTGGTTTGTTTTTAGTGCCAAATATTCTCAAATATTCTAGAAAATATCATACTTAAATTTCAGGGCATTTGGAGAACTTTTATTTTCGGGGTATTTTTATATTGCACGGATAATCAGATAACAGACAGAAAAATATTTATTTTTATTTTATTTAATATATTTAATAGAAAGTAAAAGTGGGGTACAAAAGGTTATGCTTTCTAGTTTCATCCATCTCATGCTCATCAAAAGGAATCCACTAACAAGGTTGATCAAGTCTTGTTAACGAACTCATTCCGAATAACATGGAACCGGAGAAATTTCGAATAACACTATGTTACCTCAACAGGGATATGCACATCCCCAGTAATAGGAATATCATATTTCTTCTTGACAGTAGGAAGAGGAAATTCAAAACCTCCAAATATAATCGATGGAATCTTTCCAATAGAGTTGATACTATGAACTTGAGGTTGTTTCCTCGGAAAGTGTACTGTATGCTCATTACCATTAACATGAAAAGTGACATTGCCTTTAGTGCAATCAATAACAGCCCCTGCAGTGTTCAAAAAGGGTCTTCCAAGAATAATAGACATATTATCGTCCTCGGGAATATCAAGAATAACAAAGTCTGTTAAAATAGTAACATTTGCAACTACAACACGCACATCCTCACAAATACCGACAGGTATAGCAATTGATTTATCAGCCATTTGCAAAGATATTTCAGTAGGTGTCAACTTATTCAAATCAAGTCTACGATATAAAGAGAGAGGCATAATGCTACCTCTTGAGCACTGCGTTGGTTTTCCCCGAAGAGGAAGGGATGATGCAGCAA
Source organism: Triticum dicoccoides (assembly GCF_002162155.2). Taxonomy (NCBI): domain Eukaryota; kingdom Viridiplantae; phylum Streptophyta; class Magnoliopsida; order Poales; family Poaceae; genus Triticum; species Triticum dicoccoides. The sequence continues at coordinate 376,852,769 of NC_041380.1, read as the reverse complement.
AGTAGCGTAAGTATTTCCCTTAGTTTTTGAGAACCAAGGTATCAATCCAGTAGGAGGTTACGCGCGAGTCCCTCGCACCTGCACAAAACAAATAAATCCTCACAACCAACGCAAATAGGGGTTGTCAATCCCTATAGGGCCACTTACGAGAGTGAGATCTGATAGATATGATAAGATAATATTTTTGGTATTTTTATGATAAAAGATGCAAAGTAAAATAAAGGCAACGTAAATAGCAAAGGAAATAACTAAGTAGTAGGAGATCAATATGATAAAGATAGACCCGGGGGCCATAGGTTTCAGTAGTGGCTTCTCTCAAGAGCATAAGTATTCTACGGTGGGTGAACAAATTACTGTTGAGCAATTGACAGAATTGAGCATAGTTATGAGAATATCTAGGTATGATCATGTATATAGGCATCACGTCTGAGACAAGTAGACCGACTCCTGCCTGCATCTACTACTATTACTCCACTCATCGACCGCTATACAGCATGCATCTAGAGTATTAAGTTAAGAACAGAGTAACGCCTTAAGCAAGATGACATGATGTAGAGGGATGGACTCATGCAATATGAAGAAAACCCCATCTTGTTATCCTCGATGGCAAAAATACAATACGTGCCTTGCTGCCCTTATTGTCATCGGGAAAGGACATCGCAAGATTGAACCCAAAGCTAAGCACTTCTCCCATTGCAAGAAAGATCAATCTAGTTGGCCAAACCAAACTGATAATTCAAAGAGTGGAAAGATAACCAATCATACATAAAAGAATTCAGAGAAGATTCAAATATTATTCATAGATAGACTTGATCATAAACCCACAATTCATCGGTCTCAACAAACACACCGCAAAAAGAAGATTACATCGAATAGATCTCTACAAGAGAGGGGGAGAACATTGTATTGAGATCCAAAAAGAGAGAAGAAGCCATCTAGCTACTAACTATGGACCCGTAGGTCTGAAGTGAACTACTCACACTTCATCGGAGGGGCTATGGTATTGATGTAGAAGCCCTCTATGATCGATGCCCCCTCCGGTGGAGCTCCGGAACATGCCCCAAGATGGGATCTCGTGGATACAGAAAGTTACAGCGGTGGAATTAGGGTTTTGTCTCCTGTTCTAATCGTTTGGGGGTACGTGGATATATATAGGAGGAAGGAGTACGTCCGTGGAGCAACAGGGGGCCCACGAGGGTGGAGGGTGCGCCTGGTGGGGGTGGGCACGCCCCCTACCTCGTGTCCTCCTATTTTATTTCTTGACGTAGGGTCCAAGTCTCTCTGGTCTTATTCGTTGAGAAAATCACGTTCCCGAAGGTTTCATTCTGTTTGGACTCCGTTTGATATTCCATTTCTTCAAAACCCTAAAACAGGCAAAAAACAGCAATTCTGGGTTGGGCCTCCGGTTAATAGGTTAGTCCCAAAAATAATATAAAAGTGGATAATAAAGCCCAATAATGTCCAAAACAGTAGATAATATAGCATGGAGCAATCAAAAATTATAGATACGTTGGAGACGTATGACATAACACTAACACCAGCTCCAAGATCACATAAAGTAGTTTTAACATAGTTTCTTTTAATAGAGCATGGTATAGTGGGTACTCTTGGATCTCCAAGTTTCTTTGGTATTCCACCCTTAAAAGTATAATTAGCAAGCATGGTGGAAATTTCTGCTTCTGGTATCTTTCTTTTATTTGTGACAATTTCTTTCATATACTTAGCATAAGGATTCATTTTGAGCATATCAGTTAATCGCATCCGCAAAAAGATAGGTCTAATCATTTCAGCAAAGCGCTCAAAATCCTCATCATCCTTTTTCTTGGATGGTTTGGGAGGAAAATGCAAGGGTTTCTGAACCCATGGTTCTCTTTCTTTACCGTGTTTCCTAGCAACAAAGTCTTTCTTATCATAACGTTGATTCTTTGATTGTGGGTTATCAAGATTAACAGCAGGTTCAATTTCTATATCATTATCATTACTAGGTTGAGCATCATCATGAACATTATCATTAACATTATTACTAGTTTCAGGTTCATTGCCAGATTGAGTTAAAGCATCAGAAATAGAAATATCATTTGGATTCTCAGGTGGTTCAATAACAGGTTCACTAGAAGCATGCAAAGTCCTATCATTTTTCTTTTTCTTCCTTTTAGAAGGACTAGGTGCATCTATATTATTTCTCTGAGAATCTTGCTCAATTCTCTTAGGATGGCCTTCAGGATACAAAGGTTCCTGAGTCATTCTACCACCTCTAGTCATAACTCTAACAACATTATCATTATTCTTACTATTCAATTCATTGAGCAAATCATTTTGAGCTTTAAGTACTTGTTCTACTTGAGTGGTAACCATAGAAGAATGTTTACTAATAAGTTTAAGTTCACCTTTTACATTGGCCTTATAATCACTCAAGTGTTCAAGCATATTTGAATTGTATTTCAATTGTCTACCAAAATAAGCATTAAAGTCTTCTTGCTTAGCCATAAATTTATCAAACTCATCTAAGCATGGGCTAGCATACTTAGTAAATGGGATTTCAGCTTTATCATATCTATAGAGAGAATTTACCTTTACTACCTGTGTCGGGTTATCAAGACCATGAGTTTCTTCAATAGGTGATGGATCAACATCATATGTTTCTTCAACAGGCGGTAAATTAAGACCGTGTATTTCTTCAATAGAAGGTAATTTCTTAACATCTTCAGCTTTAATACCTTCTTCTTTCATAGATTTCTTTGCCTCTTGCATATCTTCAGGACTGAGAAATAGAATACCCCTCTTCTTCGGAGTTGGTTTAGGAATAGGCTCAGGAATTGGCTCCGGAGGTGTCCAATTATTTTCATTTGTCAACATATTATTCAATAGAATTTAAGCTTCATCTGGTGTTCTTTTCGCAGCACAACTATCCAGGTAATCTCTGGAGGCATCGGTTAGTCCATTATAAAAGATATCAAGTATTTCATTTTTCTTAAGAGGATGATCAGGCAAAGCATTAAGTAATTGGAGAAGCCTCCCCCAAGCTTGTGGGAGACTCTCTTCTTTAACTTAACACAAAATTATATATATCCCTTAAAGCAGCTTGTTTCTTATGAGCAAGGAAATATTTAGCAGAGAAGTAATAAATCATATCCTGGGGACTACGCACACAACTAGGATCAAGAGAATTAAACCATATCTTAGCATCACCCTTTAATGAGAACGGAAATATTTTAAGGATATAGAAGTAACGAGTTCTCTCATCAGTAGTGAACAGGGTGGTTATATCATTTAATTTAGTAAGATGTGCCACAACAGTTTCAGATTCATAGCCATGAAAAGGATCAGATTCAACTAAAGTAATTATATCAGGATCAACAGAGAATTCATAATCCTTATCTATAACACAGATAGGTGAAGTAGCAAAAGCAGGGTCAGGTTTCATTCTAGCATTTAGAGATTGCTTGTTCCATCTAGCTAATAACCTCTTAAGTTCATATCTATCTTTGCAAGCTAAAATAGCTAAAGAGGCTTCTTGATCAAAAACATAACCCTCAGGAATAACAAGTGATTCTTCATCATCACTTTCATCAGTATTATCAGATTCAATATTTTCAATCTCTCTAGCCCTAGCAAGTTGTTCATCAAGAAATTCACCAAGTGGCACAGTAGTATCAAGCATAGAAGTAGTTTCATCATAAGTATCATGCATAGCAGAAGTAGCATCATCAATAACATGCGACATATCAGAATGAATAGCAGAAGCAGTTTTAGGTGTCGCAAGCTTACTCAAAACAGAAGGTGAATCAAGTGCAGAGCTAGATGGCAGTTCCTTACCTTCCCTCGTAGTTGAGGGATAAATCTTGGTTCTTGGATCTTTCAAGTTTGTCAGGACCCCGACTCGATGTCACATCGATCTAGCCGGTAACACCTCATATCACTTTGCGGCCTCACGCACGGTATCCCCACGGGTGTCGCCTTACCTTTGCCCGGGACCGTTTGCGCCTTTTGGCTCACGTATATGATAGTGTCGCTAGCATCCATATGATAAAGAGCCCGGGCTGACATGACTAGTCGTAAACCCAAAGTGGCACAGACTTACAGGGACAGGCATCCATGACCCAGCTTCGAACGTGTCGGTCATCAGCAAGTGGGTCCGGGCTGTAGCACTGGGCTAGCAGGACTCCGGTAAACCGGGCTGTAGCGGGCTAACAGGACTCCGGTACTCAAAGCGTGACATTTCCCCGAAGGGACAGACACAGGAACGAAGAAGGACACATGCCGGCCAGCCTATGTGTTCCAGAGCAGTAGCAAGCTACCATGGCTCAGCGGTAACACTAGGAGACATTTCCCGGTAAGAGAGGCTACTAAAGATAAACAACTAGATAGTCAGATCCCACACATACCAAGCATTTCAATCATACACACAATATGCTCGATATGTGCAAATACAACGAAGCATCACAACATGACTCTACGACACAAGTACTTTATTTAAGGCTCAGGGAGCCATACATAACATACACAAAGGTACGGGTCTCACGACCCAACATACAAGTCATACAGTCATACAAACCAGCAGCGGAAGTAACTTGTCTGAGTACAGACAATTAGTAAAATAAAAGAGGCTTGGAAAGCCTAGCTATACTACGTGGTCCTTCACAAGCTCAGGGTCACCACCTGGGTCTTTAGCCTACTCGTTGATGTCAACGTCTACATAGAAACCATCAGAAGGGGTTGCAGCGTCTTCTGTAAAAATGTAGATTATAGCAACATGAGTACAAAGGTACTCAGCAAGACTTACATCAGATCCTACATACATGCATGTTATCAAGAAGGGTTGGTGGAGTTATTGCAGCAAGCCAGCTTTGACTCTTGGCTAGGCTATCCTACGAGTCCACTACTCACCAATTCAATACACTACCGAGGATCCGCCTCCGTCTTCCTACGGGAGAGCCATCCTCGGCACTCACACTTATCTTGAGGCTTTTAGTAGTTTCCATTTACTTGTCTATGAACTGTATAGGCAACCAAGTAGTCCTTTACCGCGGACGCGGCTATTCGAATAGATTATGATAACCCTGCAGGGGTGTACTTCTTCATACATGTTTCCACCACTTAGCGTCTGCACACGACATGTGCTCGGCAGACTTCAAGCGAAAGCCGACGTGGGTGTAGACCACGACCTACCTAAACACTTAAGCCTCTAGTCCAGGTTTATCGCCTATTCAGGTTCCATCCGCAGGGAGTCCGGCCGGGGTTTCCCATACGGCCCCGAACGATGTGAACAGGGTTCCCGAGATACCTAACGGGTATTCGGTACACCCGGCCACGTACCTACCGCATCATAGCCCACCCCTACGGTCAGCGCTGTCCACGGCCTCCAGTAGGCTACAAACACCAGAAACTACTTGCAACTCCTGGACAGAGAGCTAGGGTGAATAAGAAGTCGAGCGGGGTCATATTTCAGGGCCCAATGCATGGTAGTAGCTGTATCTTAAATCACGCATACAGATCTCAGTGCTTAAGGTCGGCTTCAATGAAACAACCCACCATGTACTCCTACATGGCCTCTCATCGATACCTTTATCAAATCGTGTTCACCACACCACTCTCATTACCGACATAATCATTTCACTCTAGCCCATCACCCAGATGAACCAGACCTGACACGACTCTAAGCATAGCAGGCATAGCAAGGTAGGAACAACACATACATATGGCTCGATCAACTCCTACACATGCTAGTGGGTTTCATCTAGTTACTGTGGCAATGACAGGTCATGCAGAGGAAATGGGTTCAACTACCGTAGCACACAGCAGTTTGAATCGCGTTGTCTTAATGCAGTAAAAGAGAGCAGGAGCGAGAACATGGGATTGTATCGATATGATCAAATGGTTGGTTGCTTGCCTGATGGTTCGATGCACTGATACGGTTCTTCGTTAGGGTAATCACGGTACTCCTCGGGGGCAGAACCTGTCGCAAAGGACACCGATACACAACCATCACCAAACAATGTGCAACAATATGATGCATGCATGAAACATGGCAATATGAGTGTGTTGGGCTAATGCAACTAAAACCAGAAGGATTTGAGCAAATTTGAATCAAGGATTCAAATTTCAAATTCAAATATGGCCTTTTAAAGTGCTTTTCCTTGTTCTGCTTAAAACATCAATTTAACTTGTTTGATCATGCATGAAAATAGTACAGATGGATAGATTGGATTTTTCTGATCATTTTTCATATATAATTTGTCCAATTTGGAGTTACAGAATAAAAGTTATGAATTTTTGAAGTTTAAATAATATTCTGGAATTTCCTGATTTAATTAATTCCAGAAATTATAATTATTGCGCCAGCATGACGTCAGCATGACGTCAGTGGTCAACTACGGCCGGCTGAAGTCAAACCTGACGTGTGGGGGCCACACGTCAGTGACAGGGGGGGTTTAACAGGTTTAAATTAATCCTAATTAGGGATTAGTGGCGTTGGGGCCCACTGTCAGTGTCAGGGGGGGTTGACTAACGGTAATTAGTACTAACTAACCAACTGTCCGACAGGGCCCACGCGTCAGTGACCCTGGGGGGTCAAACCTCAGGTCGGACAGGTCAAACCCGCCGGCGGTTAGTCGCCGGCGAGGTCCGCGGCGTGCAGGGGCCTCGGGTTTCCTCTGTGGTGCTCCAAACGGCGTGCGGCTAGGTGCGTTGGATAGCTAGCTCGACGGCGCGTCGGACGGTGGCCGTGGCTGGCCCTGGGGTGGCCGGAGTCGACGGCGGCGAGCTCGGCTGCGGCTGCCGGAGTTCGGGTGCGGTCGGAATCGACGTTGCAGGGGGCTTGGGGAGGCGTTAGTGCGCGCTGCGTGCTCCTGGTGAGGTGGGGAGCACGATAGTGCGCTCGGTTGGGTGCTACGGTGACCGTGGCCACGACGGCGACATCGCCGGCGGCGTGGAGCTCTCGGCCAAGGTGGGGCTAGGGCCTAGAGGTCGAAAAAGACCAGGGGAGAAGGGGGAAACGATCCGGGGGCTCACCGCGGAGCTGCAGGGATGGTTAGCGGGCTCGGGGACGCGCTGGTGACGGCGAATTCGACGGCGACGACGGTCGGAGCCCGAGGAGGGGAACGGCGACGTGGCGGCGATGCAGGGCTTCTGGAGGACCGTGGAGCGGTGGGGAGGAAGAGGGGGTCGTGGCGGAGCTTCTGAGCTAGTCAGGGGAGCGAGGGGTGGCCGGAGATGGCTGCTATGGCGAACGGCGGCGACGGTGGTGTTCGGCCGTGTGAGAGAGAGAGCGAGAGAGAGGAAGGAAGAGCCGGGAGAGAGTGAGAGAGAGCAGGGGGGGATCGGGACGGCCTGCGGGAGTCGTCCACGCGGCCAGGAGCTCGTCGGCAAGCAGGAGGTGGCCGCGCGGCCGTGCGCGCGCGAGCACACAGCAGCTTCGGGGCGAGGGGAGGAAGACGACGGAGGGCTGCAGTGGTGGGCTGGGCCGGCTGCTGGCTGGGCCGGCCAGCTGGCTGGGCCGCACAGTGGAGGAGCCCAGGTAAGTTTTCCCCTTTTCTTCTGTTTCTGTTTTATTTAATATATATCTGCAACTTTGTTGAATTTAATAAAATACCTAGGCAAGTTCAAAAATCACCAAACTATTCCTGGCCCATAGTTGGATTATTTCCAACATGAAACATTTTAGTTTGGAGATATTTGAGCATTTAAATATTTTATATTATTTTAAATGCCCAAATTCAAATATTTATGATTTAATTCAAAAACCCTAGGATGGCCTAGGAAAATGTGCACCATTTTTGGCAGAGGTTCTGAACCAAGACAAAAATGATGGGCATTTTAGAAGGGCATTTCAGGTTCATTGAAAAATTATTTTAGTAACCCTAGTTGGTTTCAGAGGGGACTGGGGGTTCTGTCATCCCCATTTCAAGTTTCTGAAGAAAGAGTAAACATGATGCAACACTCTAATGCATGACTAGCTAGGGTGTGACAACTCACCCCCACTCAAAAGAATCTCGTCCCGAGATTTGGGTTCCTCCGGGAAGAAGGCGGGGTACTCGAGTCGAAGACGATCCTCCCTTTCCCAAGTTGCTTCATCCTCAGAATGGTGCGACCATTGAACCTTGAGAAACTTGATATTATGACGTCGAGTGGTACGTTCGGCCTGATCGAGGATACGAATGGGGTACTCTCGATATGTAAGATTATCTTGGAGATCAAGCGTTTCGTGGTCCACTCCACGGATAGGATCCGAGAAGCAACGCCTGAGTTGAGAAACGTGGAAGACATCGTGAACTCTGGAGAGGTGCGGAGGTAGTTCCAACTGGTAGGCAACTTCTCCTCGTTTGGCGAGAATGCGAAAAGGTCCAATGTAACGAGGAGCCAATTTGCCTTTGATACCGAAACGATGGGTTCCCTTCAGCGGGGTGACCCGAAGATAAGCCTTCTCGTCAACCTCGAAAGTCATAGCCTTATGTTTTCGGTCATATTGACTCTTTTGACGAGATTGGGCTGTTTTCAACTTTTCACGAACGATACGAACTTGTTCTTCTGCTTCCTGAATCATATCCGAGCCAAAGAATTGTCTTTCCCCGGTCTCTGACCAGTTAAGGGGTGTTCGACATCGTCATCCATAGAGAACTTCAAAAGGGGCTTTACCCAAGCTAGATTGATAGCTGTTGTTGTAAGCGAATTCGGCAAATGGGAGGCACTTCTCCCAGTCCATCCCGAACGAGATAACAGAGGCTCGAAGCATGTCTTCTAGAATTTGGTTGACGCGTTCCACTTGACCACTTGACTGAGGGTGGAAAGCGGTGTTAAAGGAGAGACGAGTTCCCATAGCATTTTGGAAACTTTCCCAAAATCGAGAGGTGAAAAGACTTCCTCGATCCGAGTTAATTTCCAAAGGAACACCATGGAGGGACACTATTCGGGAGATGTATAAGTCTGCCAGCTGACTAGCGGTTATACTCTCACGAACAGGTAAGAAATGAGCTACTTTGGAAAGACGATCGACCACGACGAAAATAGCATTATTCCCTCTCTTGGTCCTGGGAAACCCGGTAATGAAATCCATACCAATTTTATCCCATTTCCATTCAGGAATAGCTAAGGGTTGAAGGGTGCCAGCAGGCCGTTGGTGCTCTGCTTTTACACGACGACAGACGTCGCAGTTAGCAATATACTGAGCAATTTCTCTCTTCATCCTAGTCCACCAGAACCTCTGGCGTAGGTCCTGATACATCTTAGTGCTACCGGGATGAATGGTGAGAGGAGATTCATGAGCTTCCTTAAGGATCAAACGCCTCAGGTTTCGCACTTTGGGAACCACTAGTCGATTTCCGAAGTATACGACCCCTTGATCGTTAATGGAGAAGCAATTCGCAATTCCTTTCTGAATGTTTCTCTTGATGCGGGAGATTCCCGGATCTACCTTCTGTGCTTTGATAATCTGATCCGTAAGGGTAGGTTTTGCCACCAAGGTGGAAAGAAAACCTTGAGATACAATGTGAAGGTTAAGCTTCCGAAATTCCTCATGGAGAAGCGGTTGACTTTGTTGTAGCATCAGATTGTTACAATAAGATTTACGACTTAGCGCATCAGCCATGACGTTGGCTTTCCCTGGGGTGTAGGTTATTCCTAAGTCGAAGTCTGTGATCAATTCAACCCAACGTCTTTGCCTGAGGTTCAGATCCGGTTGGGTGAAGATGTACTTCAAACTTTGGTGATCAGTGAATATTTCGCAACGATTACCCAGGAGGTAATGTCGCCAGGTCTTAAGTGCATAGACTACAGCTGCAAGCTCCAGATCATGAGTAGGATAATTCTCCTCATGTGGGTGCAATTGCCGTGAAGCGTAGGCAATTACGTGTCGATCTTGCATGAGAACGCAACCTAGTCCTTGTCGCGAGGCGTCGCAGTAGATAACAAAGTCCTTGGAGAAGTCTGGCGGTACCAGCACGGGAGCAGAGGTCAGGCGTCTTTTCAGTTCCTGAAAGCTGTGCTCACATTGTGGAGTCCACTCGAACTTCTTATCTTTCTTGAGGAGTTCGGTTAGAGGTTTGGCAACTTTGGAGAAGTTCTCGACAAAGCGACGACAATAGCTCGCTAAGCCCAGAAAACTCCGAACTTGCTTGACCGATTCAGGCGGTGTCCAATTAAGGACGGCTTGAACTCGCTCAGGGTTAACAGCAATACCTTTACCAGATATTACATGACCCAGATAGGTCACTTCTGGCAACCAGAATTCACATTTAGAGAATTTGGCATAAAGGCGATGCTCTCGAAGTTTCTGCAACACTAGCCTTAGATGTTCGGCATGTTCTTCCTCGTTCTTGGAGTAGATGAGTATATCATCGAGGTAAACCACGACGAATTTATCCAAATACTCCATGAAGATTGAGTTCATTAACCGAGAAAAGGTGGCTGGAGCGTTGGTTAATCCGAAGGACATGACGGTGTACTCGTATTGGCCATAACGGGTAACAAAGGCCGTTTTAGGGATGTCCCCGTTTCTGATTTTGATTTGATGGTAGCCCAACCTCAAATCCATTTTGGAGAAGACTGAGGATCCAGCGAGCTGATCGTACAGGTCGTTGATCCTGGGAAGCGGATATTTGTTCTTGATTGTGACCAAATTGACAGGTCGGTAATCTACAACCATCCGGTCCGTACCATCCTTCTTCTTGACGAATAGGACGGGGCAAGCCCACGGAGAAGAGCTAGGTCGGATGAAACCCTTTTTCAAGGACTCATCGAGTTGTTTCTTAAGTTCGGCTAGTTCTAGTGGTGCCATCTTATAAGGTCTTCTAGCAATCGGAACAGTTCCGGGGATGAGGTCTATTACGAACTCAACATCCCTGTCAGGTGGAACACCTGGCAATTCCTCTGGGAAGACATCCGGGAAGTCACGGACTACCGGCACGTCCTCAAGGTCTGGCAAAGGGCTGGCGTTAAGAGAATATAGCTGTCGCTTAGCTATTCGGGTCAAGACATTGACTATCTTTCCCGAAGGGTGGGTGAGTTGAACAGTCCTAGAGAAACAATCGATTTGGGCATGATGAGCCGACATCCAGTCCATACCCAAAATGATATTAATATCTGAAGATTTAAGGGCTATCAAAGACGCGAGAAAAACAAGTCTGTCGACTTGGATTTCATTTCCATGGCTTACTCTAGAGGTTTGCCATTTGGATCCCGGAGTTTGAATTACCATAGAGGTTGGCATATCACCGAATGCGACGTTATGCAAGCGAGCATAGTTTTCAGATATAAAAGAATGAGAGGCTCCTGTATCGAAAAGAACAGATGCTGGGTGGCAATTAACAAGAAGCGTACCGAGAACGACGTTGGGATCCTCTTGAGCTTCTTCGGCAGAGATACAGTTGACATGGCCACGTGAAGCGGCGACCGGCTTGGCGTGGAATATTTTTCTTGTCGGCTTGCCACGGCCAACAGCTTTAGCAGATTGGTTGGGGTTGGTCTGGGGACACTCACGCATATAGTGACCAGATTCCCCACATTTGAAACAAGTCACGGAACTGGTACGTGGAGGAGCATTATTGGTTGGACCCCCATAGGGCTTGGCCGGTGCAGACTGTTGAACAGGGCGAGGCGCCTGGAAAGATGGCCTCGGTGTGAACCTGGGTGGCAGGGCGGTGTTGGGCACCCACACGCGGCGCTTCTGAGGACCAGCACCGGATGAGGAACCCATGTCACGGCCATGCTTGCGTGTTGCGTCATAGTCAGTCTGACCAGTTTCAGCACTGATGGCTTTGTTGACAAGTTTCTGAAAAGATGTGCACTCATGCAGACGGAGGTCGCGGCGAAGCTCAGGACTAAGTCCCTTACGGAACCTTGCTTGCTTCTTGGCGTCAGTAGACACTTCCTTAGTTGCATATCGGGCGAGATTACCAAACTCCCTGCTATAGGCATCCACAGAAAGTCAGCCTTGGGTGAAACTGCAAAATTCTTCACGTTTACGGTCCATGAGACCCTCTGGAATGTGATGTTCACGGAAAGCCTCGCTGAACTCAGCCCAAGTTGTGACATGGCCCGCTGGGCGCATAGCTCCATAATTCTCCCACCATAGACTGGCGGGGCCTTCAAGATGATATGCAGCAAAGGTGACCTTGTCAGCCTCCGCTACCAGCGCAGAACGCAGTTTGTGAGAGATACTGCGAAGCCAGTCATCAGCGTCGAGAGGCTCGACGGAGTGGTGGAACGTGGGTGGATGCAATTTGATAAAATCACTGAGTGACACCACGTTAGCCCTCTGATGGTGTGTTGTATTCTGTTCAATACGCTCCAACAAACGATTTGTCTCCCGCTTGTTTCTCTCAGCTTCCATCATAACCTCGGCTAGTGAAGGAGGATGAGGCAGATTTTCATTCCTGGCTTCACTGCCTTCGGCCTGCTCTTGAGAAGCAGGGTTAGCGCGCGTGTTGACCATCCTAGGTAAACAAGACAACGATTTAGTCAGGATGATAAGATTTCGACATAGGATAAAATGTAAGGAATAACTCGAAATGCAAGATGATCATCCGTATGACATGGTAGATACAGAAACTGCTTCTTTATTCCATCGTCATACACACCATACAGGGTTTAGTACAAGACCAAACAAGGTACTATTACGGTGAAAAGAGGATTACATCTCATCGGAGGCATTCCAAGCTCCTATACATTATTTTTCTACACCTCCGGAAGGAGTACAAACTAGGTCATATCCCACGAGTCACGCGGGACGATAGACGACACAGCTAGTGCGAACTAGTGATACTACTGCTAACTCAGACCGATCCGTAGTAGTCCTCGTAGAAGTCACCTCCATAGCCTGGAAGCTCAACATGATCATCCGGAAACAGACGATCTCGCGGAGCTTGTGGACCATAGGGGCTAGGATGAGGCCTTGGACCAACAAACGGTGGCCTGCAGGGACCGCGAGGTGGGGTGATGCCTCCTACATCACGCCAAACCATCACGTCTGGCAGAGCAGATCTCACAGGATAGAGATCGCGCATATCTGAATATCCAGCTTGCACCGCCGGTGCGAACCGAGTCAAAGTAGCCCAGTGGTCAGCACGGGTATTGAAGAGCTCTAACCTCAAGGCCCGATTTTCACGGTCCTTATCCTCGAACATCTCAGCAGTGGTGCGAGTCCGTGAATCCTCCTGAGTGGGGTCAGCATAGATAGCCTGGAGATATCCTTGTGCTCCCGGAAGTGATCCTGGCATATACCGGAAATCAGAGTCCCGAAATAAACCAGATCTGACTCGCATAATGGTCATCATAGAGTAGGCGGCGTCCTGCACAGCCATCTCAATAGTAATCCCGAGTCGATAGGAGCAGTGAAGAGGCTCGGTGGATCCAGGATAAGATGGAAATATCCTGACAGTGCAGAGATACTGGCTTTGATTGAAGTCCCGGAATTGCTCTTCGACCGTGTACTCAGGATACCAGCGGTATCCAGCCTCAGTCATTACCCTGACCAACTTAGCAGTATGGCCGGGTACATCTAGGCATCGAGTCAGGCGAACCACTTGATTGAGGTCGCGAGTGGCCATCTGAAAACACAATCATAATGCAAGGGCATTAGAATTTCTAGCAAAATTTCGGCAGCATAACAGCTGTAAATGCTCAAGAAGGATTTTGAGGCATTTGACAAAGGATTACATACACACTCATCATCATCATATCAAGTTCTGAGACCATCCTAGCAACATAATGTGGTAGTAGAACTGAACTAGGCTTGTAACCATCAAACTTATAAGGTACTACTGATTAGTAACACGTGATCCTGATAGAGAGAACAGATCCTAATTCCTTATCCCCCGGTGGAAGAATGGACTGACTCAGATCAGAATGTCATAAGATAAAGGAGTAAAAAGAGCCTTACGTTCCAACCCACAAACAATTCCCCTACATATAACTAAAGAATTTCTAGACTCAACATCGACCAGTTTGGCTTGGAGAACCTACAGGCAGTCCGGCTCTGATGCCAGCGCTGTCAGGACCCCGACTCGATGCCTGACAAAGTTCTTCATAATGATAAGTAGATATAAATCCCAAGTGACTCAAAGAATAGAGCTATGCTCCCCGGTAACGGTGCCAGAAAATAGTCTTGATAACTCACAAGCATAGGGGATCGCAACGGTTTTCGAGGGTAGAGTATTCAACCCAAATTTATTGATTCGACACAAGGGGAGCCCAAGAATATTCTCAAGTATTAGCAGCTGGGTTGTCAATTCAACCACACCTGGAAACTTAGTATATGCAGCAAAGTATTTAGTAGCAAAGTAATATGATAGTAGTGGTAACGGTAGCAAAAGGTAACAATAGTAAAAGTAATGTTTTTGGTATTTTGTAGTGATGATAGCAATAGCAACTGGAAAGTAAATAAGCGAAGAACAATATGTGGAAAGCTCGTAGGCAATGGATCGGTGATGGAGAATTATGCCGGATGCGGTTCATCATGTAACAGTCATAACCTAGGGTGACACAGAACTAGCTCCAGTTCATCAATGTAATGTAGGCATGTATTCCGAACATAGTCATACGTGCTTATGGAAAAGAACTTGCATGACATCTTTTGTCCTACCCTCCCGTGGCAGTGGGGTCCTTACGGAAACTAAGGGATATTAAGGCCTCCATTTAATAGAGTGCCGGAACAAAGCATTAACACATAGTGAATACATGAACTCCTCAAACTACGGTCATCAACGGTAAGTATCCCGATTATTATCACTTCGGGGTTAACGGATCATAACACATAATAGGTGACTATAGACTTGCAAGATAGGATCAAGGACACTCATATATTGATGAAAACATAATAGGTTTAGATCTGAAATCATGGCACTCGGGCCCTAGTGACAAGCATTAAGCATAGCAAAGTCATAGCAACATCAATTTCAGAACATAGTGGATACTAGGGATCAAACCCTAACAAAACTAACTCGATTACATGATAGATCTCATCCAATCCATCACCGTTCAGCAAGCCTACGATGAAATTACTCACGCACGGCGGTGAGCATCATGAAATTGGTGATGGAGGATGGTTGATGATGACGATGGCGACGGATTCCCCTCTCCGGAGCCCCGGACGGACTCTGGATCAGCCATCCCGAGAGGTTTTAGGGCTTGGCGGCGGCTCTGTATCGTAAAACGTGATGAATTCTTCTATATGCTTTTTTTCTCCCTGAAACACAATATATGGAGTTGGAGTTGGAGTCGGAGAGGCACCAGGGGGCCCACGAGGTAGGGGGCGCGCCCCCCACCCTCATGGACAGGTGGTGGGCCCCTGGCCTTCATCTTTTGCAGGTACTTTTTATATTTTCCAAAAAGTTGCTCCGTGAAGTTTCAGGTCATTCCGAGAACGTTTGTTTCTGCACATAAATAACACCATGGTAATTGTGCTGAAAACAGCGTCAGTACGGGTTAGTTCCATTCAAATCATGCAAGTTAGAGTCCAAAACAAGGGCAAAAGTGTTTGGAAAAGTAGATACGACGGAGACGTATCATTGATAACGAGCTCTTCAGCACTGCGAGGTGTGTTTGAGGGTACTGCTACAACATGCAGCATAACAAGATGAAGTGCATATACGAGCCATCGGAGATTATTATTCAACTAGGCATAGTTGGTTTGTGCCCTAGTTAGTTTTTTTCCTACCTACCCGGGTTCGTCAGTTTCTTATACCGGGAAGAGAGATGCTTTAATCTTGACATAATATATTGATGTTTATAGACAAAAAGTCAAATTTGTACGGACCTAGTTGGTTTGTGGCCCAGTCTATTATTTCCCTGATATTTTTTATAAAAGTTTTGTTGTTCATGAGGGTGTATCTTTTGAGCTCACGAATTTAGCTCTTCTTCCTTATCGTTCGTCGTAGTACCAGCTCCAACGATTACGATGAGGGTCCGGGTTTTCATAACTGTAGAGGATTAGAGGATTGGTGCAACTCACGATATATTGATCGGGTAGCCCGTACAAGGAGCGAGAAAGCAGGCAGACATGCTCCGGACAAGAGTCGTCGACGAACCCAGTAGGCTGCTGGCAATATACCTTGTCCTCAAGATGACCATGGAGGAAGGCGTTGGAGACGTTCATCTAGTGCACCGGCCAGGCATGAGACACCGCAAGCATATACAACCGGGGCAAATGTATCCGTGAAGTCAACGTCAGCACGCTGTCGGAAGCCGCGGACCACCCAACATGCTTTATAGCGGTCGAGGGTGCCATCTGGATGAAACTTGTGCTTGAACACCCACTTCCCGGTAATGATGTTGGCGTGTCGGAGATGAGGAACAAGCTGCCAAGTCGCATTACGTTGTAGAGCCTCAAATTCCTCCTTCATCGCTGCGTACCAAAGCGGGTCACTGATGACCCACAAGTATAGGGGATCTATCGTAGTCCTTTCGATAAGTAAGAGTGTCGAACCCAATGAGGAGCAGAAGGAAATGATAAGCGGTTTCCAGCAAGGTATTCCCTGCAAGTACTGAAATAAGTGGTAACAGATAGTTTTGTGATAAAATAATTTGTAACGAGCAACAAGTAACAAAAGTAAATGAGGTGCATCAAGGTGGCCCAATCCTTTTTGTAGCAAAGGACAAGCCTGGACAAACTCTTATATGATGTAAAGCGCTCTCGAGGACACATGGGAATACCGTCAAGCTAGTTTTCATCACGTTCATATGATTCACGTTCGGTACTTTGATAATTTGGTATGTGGGTGGACCGGTGCTTGGGTACTGCCCTTACTTGGACAAGCATCCCACTTATGATTAACCTCTATTGCAAGCATCCACAACTACAACAAAAGTATTAAGGTAAACCTAACCATAGCATGAAACATATGGATCCAAATCAGCCCCTTACGAAGCAACGCATAAACTAGGGTTTAAGCTTCTGTCACTCTAGCAACCCATCATCTACTTATTACTTCCTAATGCCTTCCTCTAGGCCCAAACAATGGTGAAGTGTCATGTAGTCGACGTTCACATAACACCACTAGAGGAGAGACAACATACATTTCATCAAAATATCGAACGAATACCAAATTCACATGACTACTAATAGCAAGCCTTCTCCCATGTCCTCAGGAACAAAAGTAACTACTCACAAAGCATAAACATGTTCATAATCAGAGGGGTATTAATATGCATATAGGATCTGAACATATGATCTTCCACCAATTGAACCAACTAGCATCAACTACAAGGAGTAATTAACACTACTAGCAACCTACTAGCACCAATCCCGGACTTGGAGACAAGAATTGGATACAAGAGATGAACTAGGGTTTTGAGATGAGATGGTGCTGATGAAGATGTTGATGGAGATTTCCCTCTCCCGATGAGAGGAGCGTTGGTGATGACAATGGTGATGATTTCCCCCTCCGGGAGGGAAGTTTCCCCGGCAGAACTGCTCCGCCAGAGCCCTAGATTGGTTCCGCTAAGGTTCCGCCTCGTGGCGGCGGAGTTTCGTCCGAGAAGATGGCTGTCGGATTTCGGGTTCCGGTAGACCCTTAAGGTTCGAACTCTGGGGTGCGCATGGAGATCTTTCCCCTATCGACACGCGCTTTTATGGCTCGCAAGAAATCTAGGCTAGAAAGAAGAACACACAAGGGACACGAGGTTTATACTGGTTCGGGCCACCGATGTGGTGTAATACCCTACTCCAGTGTGTGGTGTGGTGGATTGCCTTGGGGGCTGATGATGAACAATACAGGGGAAGAACAGCCTTGCAAGAGGTGTTCTTGAGCTGGTGCAGTGTGTTCTACTTGGTCCAGACCTTTCTCTCTTTCTTTCTCTTCTCTCTTTCTTTCTCTCTGGACCTCTCTCTTCTCCTTTTTCCTCTCTCCTCCCTTTCTTTCGGGGGCTGCTCCTATTTATAGAGGCCCCGGTCCTCTTCCCAAAAAATGAGCGGGAAGGGCGCCAACAATTGGCCATTTTGAAGGGGAACATCTAGTACAAGTTATCCTGACCAAAGGTGGTCTTCGGCTGCCAAAAGCACTGGTGATGACGCCGTCTTGGGCTCCACGGTGACCTCCGTCCTGCCGCTCTGCTGGTCTTGGTCTCGTTGCACCGGAATGGTAACCTTTGCCCGATGACTTGGCCTGTGCTTGCTCCCTTTGCACCAAAGGGGAAACAAGGACACTGCGCAGGCCGATGGCCGCCTGGCGCCCGCCTAATCTCGATCGTCATGGCTTGCGTCACGGGCTCCTCGCGAGGCACCCCTGCCTTGATCTCTCCGCCTCCTCGCGAGCCTGCCTGATGAGGCTGCTCCTGATGTAGCCTCCCGTTATCCGCCCCGCAAGGCTTGGCCCCTTGCGAGGGTCTTGAGCTTGAGCTGATGAAGCTGGGCCACACTGGGCCCCCACTCGAGCCACGCCGCAGGCCGCAGGCAGGTAAGTCTAGGGACCCCCGTTCCCAGAACGCCGACAGTAGCCCCCGGGCCCAAGGCGCGCCCAGGCTTGGCTTAGCAGAGAAGCCAAGGGGCAAGCGTGAAGCGCCACGGGGCCCAATAGCCTACGGCCTTGGGCTCTGCGTGGCGATTGATTGGACGTGGGCATCTGCGCTTCCCCATGACACCTTGTTACGCGTCCGGCTAAGCGGACCCATAGTTGCACACAGTTGTTCCCTTTTCTGCTGCTCGCTCGCCTCCTACCTTTCCTTCTTCTTCGAGCTCCAACCTCCGCCGCCAATCCGGCTCGAGCTCTTCCCTCTTTCCATCGCCATGGCACCAACAAAGAAAGGAAAGGGGAAGAAGCCCGCGTATTCGCCCCGCTCATCTCCTGTGGCGGCCCCCGCCGTTGATCTCCTGTGGCGCTCAATGTGACTGCGTCCAAGGTGGTGAAGGAGTTCCTCCAATGCCGCATTGCTCCTCTCCAGCGCCACTCTCACCGGATGTGGGACTTTGCGGGGCACGGAGACCGCATGCGACTTCAGGAGGAGGACTTGGCGCCTGAAGTGCTGCGGACGGTGCTCAGGGTCTTGACTAGCGAACCTTCCCCAAGTAGCCTTCCGCGTGATTGAGGGAATCCTGGATCAGGGGGTATCCGGATAGCCGGATTATATCCTTTGGCCGGACTGTTGGACCATGAAGATACAAGATTGAAGACTTCGTCTCGTGTCCGGATGGGACTCTACTTGGCGTGGAAGGCAAGCTAGGCAGTACGGATATGGATATCTCCTCCTTTGTAACCGACCTTGTGTAACCCTAACCCTCTCCGTTGTCTATATAAACCGAAGGGTTTTTAGTCGTAGGACACGATAACATACAATCATACCATAGGCTAGCTTCTAGGGTTTAGCCTCTCTGATCTCGTGGTAGATCTACTCTTGTACTACCCATATCATCAATATTAATCAAGCAGGACATAGGGTTTTACCTCCATCAAGAGGGCCTGAACCTGGGTAAAACATCGTGTTCCCTGCCTCCTGTTACCATCCGCCTTAGACGCATAGTTCGGGACCCCCTACCCGAGATCCGCCGGTTTTGACACCGACATTGGTGCTTTCATTGAGAGTTCCTCTGTGTTGTCGCCGTTAGGCTTGATGGCTCCTACTATCATCGATAGCGATGCAGTCTAGGGTGAGACTTTTCTCCCCGGACAGATCTTTGTGTTCGGCGGCTTCGCACTGCGGGCCAACTCGCCTGGCCATCTGGAGCAGATCGAAAGTTACGCCCCTGGCCACCAGGTCAGGTTTGGAAGCTTAAACTACAGGGCCGATATCCGTGGAGACTTGATCTTCGATGGATTCGAGCCTCTGCCTTGTGCGTCACGCGGTCACGATGAGTATGATTTAGCTTTGCCATCGGACAGTGTTCAATAAATCACACCGGCAGCCGCTCCGACCCTTAATTCGTAGCCAGTTGCGCCTCCCATGGACGGGTGGATAGACCCCGCCACAGAGGCCGCATCCCCAACGGTGATCGAGCCGAATACCGATCTTACCCTTCGCGAGAGCCGTATTGTTGAACTGCCGGATACTTCTCCGGCCACGGACTTCGAACCGCCTGCGCCCGTTCCTAGAGAATCCGATTGGGCGCCGATCATGGAGTCTACCTCCGCGGATATTTTTCAGCACTCGTGTGACGCCCCAAGACCGGAGCTTCAGATGCCTTCCATGCGCTCCGGGTTTCGCCGTGTGTTTCATTTGTGCCCGCCCTTTTATTCGTGCATTGCATCATGTCATCATGTCATCATGTCATAAGTCTTTTGCATCTCACTAAATAAATTGCATGGATTTTCGGTCCATTTAAATCGAGGGAATTCACATGGTGATTCTCTTTATAACATATCCTCCCGATATTAGGGAGCTATTATAAATATTTCTATTCTTGTGGAGTTACCGTGACGCACTTGCAATGTAACTCTCAAGTCTTTTCTGCTTCGAGTTGCTCCTCAAACCTTGCCATATATCATTTCGTCATTTTCCGGAGCTCCACCTAAATTCTCAACATTTTTGGACACTTCCAAAACCTAGTCCTAGTTCAAACCCATTTGAATTAAATTCAAATGAGTTTGAATTTACATCTTCCAATCTTGGCCTATTATATTTTCTTGAACCAAGCGTATTTTTGTGAGTTCGGGAAATTTATCCCCATGTCCAAAAATCTTTTCCTAATCATCTCTTTCTTTTCCTCTCTTATTGTCTTTTCTCCTAAAGATTTGGAGGGAGAAGAGAGAGCCCAGCAGCCTGGCCGTTTTCCTTTCCATTGGGCCGGCCTCCCAAGGCCCACTCCCCAGCTAACCCTAGCGCAGGGAGAGAGCCCATCTCCTCTCCCTATCGATCCCATCTCTCCCTCGACCCCTTCCCGCACCGCCGCCTCTCCCTTCGTCCCTCCCAGCGCTCGATCCCCTCGCGCTTCTCTCGATCCCGCATGTCTCCCCCTCCTCCTCTTGCGCCACCAGAGGAGACCCTCTCCTCGATCCTCACCCTCCCATTGGCGCTGCCATGCCGGCCTGCGACGCCACCGCCGAGCTCCACCAGGACCACGCCGGCCTCTCCTCCTTCCTCGCCATGCCTCTGCCTTCGGCCGTTGCCAGCGAGCAGCTCTCCTCCTTCGTCCATGGCGGCCGCCGCTCCTGCCAAGTCCCTCGTCCGGATCCGTCAAGCCCCGCCGCCTCCTACTGTTTTTATTCCCTCGCCAGAGCCGCGTCAAGTCACGTTGTTGCCCCGCTTCCCCGTCTTCGCCAGCGCACGTCGCCGCCCCGCCGCCCACATGGCTCCAGCCTGCAGCCGCTACTCCCTGCGTCGAGGAGTCGCCGCGCCAAGTCCCTGTGCCAGGCGCCTCCGCCTCTACTCCGCTCCGCCTTGCTGCCCCGACGTGCCTCGTCCTCGTTGCCTTGCCGCTCCATGCCCATCGTTGTACCTCCCCTGCTGCTCCCTGCATCAGTCCTAGGGTTGACCCTCTCACCCGCGAGCACTTCCGGCTGCTGCTGTTGTCGCAACGTCCCCGAACAGACGGCTACCTCCATTTGGATTTCGTCAAGTTCCGCTTCAACAAGTGTATCCCTACGTGTTGGTTACCGCACCGGACTGCCAAGTTCAACTACCGCATGGTTACACCAAGTTCATCTACGTGTGTGTACAACTACAGATCCGGGGTGCGTCTACTACCTCTCCGAACAAACGTGAATGACTGCCATCGCAAGAACGGGACCGGAGAGTCCAAAGACCCCAAGTACCACGACACCGATGACATTAACATCTACGGAACGTGTACGACTACTTCCATCTCCGAAGAACCGGGTAACGGAACCGTCAAGTTCGTCTACCGCCTACATGTACAACTACCGTCGCCGAGATCGCGAGAACCTCTACCATCGACCCTAGAGCATGCGAGAACGACTACTTCCACTACGAACGTCCCGAGAACAACTACTTCCTCTACTTTGCACCGAACGGGAATCGTCCCGTTTGCACACTTCGAAGGTATAACCCCGAGACGACGTCCGTGAACGAATGCTTGCGATGTTTGGGATGCTCATGTTTGCACCGTGTGCAAATTGTCACTCGTTTCCTTGTCTCCAACTCGTGGGACACCCAGAATCCGGGAGCGCCCCACCATCTTTTGCATGCATCCGCACACTTCTCCTTTGCATCGGTATCTCAATCGAGTTACCGGAACCGGAACGCTGCCATGGCACCGTTTTCGTTATCGTTGTCGTGGCACCCCTTTTGTTTCCGCCACGATGTCAAATGCCTCATCTCTTATCCTGTCAACTTTTAATAAAACTTGCATAAAACTTGAACATGTCATCCGCATCATGTTAACAACATTAAGATGGTTCAAATTGTTGTTTGCATTAATTTACTAATGCATATGGGGGTTTACCAGATTTGTTGTTTGCTATATCCAGACCCATTTAAATTGTTTAGATAGATAATCCTTTATGTTTCACCTCTTGACATGCTTAACAACATTTAATATTGTTGGGTACATAAACGAGATTGAACTAAATAACCTGAATGTGGTGTTCCATCAATATGCAACTCCGTTGCATATTGAGCTCCACTTAATTTGTAGGGCTGTTTGTGCACTTTGCCATGCCATGCCTCATTAAACCTGACATGCATCATACTTATTTGCGCATCGTGTCATGCTTATGTGGTGGTTGTTTACCATGATTGTTTGCTTCTTTCCGGTGTTTACTTCTTCGGGTTGGTTCTGGTAACGTCGCGTTTGTGAGGACCCGTTCGTCTACGTCCGTTTGTCTTCTTCATGGACTCGTTCTTCTTCCTTGCGGGATCTCAGGCAAGATGACCATACCCTCGAAATCACTTCTATCTTTGCTTGCTAGATGCTCGCTCTTTTGCTATGCCTATGCTGCGATACCTACCACTTGCTTATTATGCCACCCATATTGTTGAACCAAGCCTCTAACCCACCTTGTCCTAGCAAACCGTTGATTGGCTATGTTACCGCTTTGCTCAGCCCCTCTTATAGCATTGTTAGTTGCAGGTGAAGATTGAAGTTTGTTCCTTGTTGGAACATGGAGATGTTGTTCCTTGTTGGAACATGTTTACTTGTTGGGATATCACAATATCTCTTATTTAATTAATGCATCTATATACTTGGTAAAGGGTGGAAGGCTCGGCCTTATGCCTGGTGTTTTGTTCCACTCTTGCCGCCCTAGTTTCCGTCATATCGGTGTTATGTTCCCGGATTTTGCGTTCCTTACGTGGTTGGGTTATAATGGGAACCCCTTGACAGTTCGCTTTGAATAAAACTCCTCCAGCAAGGCCCAACCTTGGTTTTACCATTCGCCACCTAGCCTTTTTTTCCCTTGGGAGTCGCACATCCCAAGGGTCATCTTATTTTAACCCCTCCCCCCCCCCGGGCCAGTGCTTGTCTAAGTGTTGGTCCGAAATGGGTAGCCTGCGGGGCCACCTCGGGGAAACTTGAGGGCTGGTTTTACTCGTAGCTTGACCTATCCGGTGTTGCCCTGAGAACGAGATATGTGCAGCTCCCATCAGGATGTCAGCACATCGGGCGGCTTTGCTGGACTTGTTTTACCATTGTCGAGGATGTCTTGAAGAACCGGGATACCGAGTCTGATCGAAATGTCTCGGGAGGAGGTCTATTCCTTCATTGACCGTGAGAGCTTGTCATGGGCTAAGTTGGGACACCCCTGCAGGGAGTTGAACTTTGGAAAGCCGTGCCCGCGATTATGGGCAGATGGGAATTTGTTAATGTCCGGTTGTAGAAAACCTGAAGTTGACCTTAATTAAAATGCATCAACCGCGTGTGTAACCGTGATGGTCTCTTTCCGGCGGAGTCCGGGAAGTGAACACGGTGTTGGAGTAATGCTTGACGTAGGTTGTCTAGGATCACTTCTTGATCATACTTTTATCGACTGTGCTTTGCCTTCTCTTATCGCTCTCTTTTGCGTATGTTAGCCACCATATATGCTAGTCGCTTGTTGCAGCTCCACCTCATACTTTTACCTTACCCATAAGCTTAAATAGTCTTGATCGCGAGGGTGCGAGATTGTTGAGTCCCCGTGGCTCACAGATACTTCCAAAACCAGCTTGCAGGTGCCGATGAGTCCGTGCAGATGACGCAACCAAGCTCAAGGAGGAGCTCGATGAAGATCTTGTCCTTTGTGTTGTTTCGTTCTAGTTGATCAGTAGTGGAGCCCAGTTGGGGTCGATCAGGGACCTTGTCGCATTTGGGGTTCTTCTTTTATTTTGGTTCCGTAGTCGGACCTTGATTGTATTTGGATGTTGTAATGCTTTATTCATGTATTTCTATGAAGTGGCGATTGTAAGCCGACTATGTCTCTTTTCCCCTTATGTATTACATGGGTTGTGTGAAGATTACCTCACTTGCGACATTGCTTTCAATGCGGTTATGCCTCTAAGTCGTGCTTCAACACGTGGGAGATATAGCCGCATCAAGGGCATTACAAGTTGGTAATCATAGCCTTCCCCGACCTTAGGAGCCCCCACTGTTTGATCGTTTTTAGCAGCCTTTGTTGAGTCTAGAAAAATGTTTTGAGTCATTTAGGAATTATATATCGGAGAGTTTAGGAATTCTTTTTACTTCCGAGTCTCTTCATCGCTCTGGTGAGGCATCCTGACGTAGAGTTTCGACTCTTCTCTTCTCAAATTTCACTAAAAAAATTTAGGATCACGCGGGTATCTTGGAATCGTTCCGATGGTTTTGTGACGAGAACATTGTCTTGGTGCCTCCTGTCAGGGGTTTTGTGGAAGTGTCCCAGGGAGTTGAGCTCCGAGGTGTTGTCGTCATAATTTGATCGTTGCAGTTCTGGAATACCTGAGTTTAGTACGCCGACATCAAAAATCAGTTCGTTGGTGAGATAACCTCGACGCCACCTAGTACTGGGGCGGGAGTTCGGGAGTATTGCCATAACTTGTATAACGGATGCTTTTCGAAGGTTGAGGTAGATGATTTCCGAAGGTTTCTTGGTTATGTGTTGAAGGATGGATACACCTGGATGTAGGATTTGCTAGTTTTGGGTGAGATATTATGCTTCCCCTGTATCCCCAACACCTGATTGCATAACCGGAAAGGTTCGGGAGTTTCATAAGTGGGAATTCAAGTAGCTCTTAGGATATCTTTCCGACAGATGTATGATTTGAAATTGGGGTTCGACGTCTAGTGGTCCGCCTATTCACGGTTGGTTTTACAGTGGTCTCGTTGTGTCTTAAAGAGTCCTTGGCTATGCTGACTCGGGGACGCTTCGTATGTCATGTGCACTGCCTTGTAGATTATGGTGTTGTACGATCGAGCCCGTGTAGGCCCCACCACGAAAACTTCGGACGAAATCTCAGTCATATGTTTGTTCCGGCTTATTCTACAAGCCAATCCTTTGTTTTTTTTGTTTTGAGTTGTGGTATTCGAGTTGCTTCAATGTCTAAATGTTGATTCCATACCTTTTCTAAACGGTGTTCTCATACTCCGATGTCGATACCAATCCTTCATGATAATCGAGATTGTCATGTCAATCCTTTTCAACTGGTGTGCTTCTTTTCAAGTGGATCTGATCATTTTCAACATCCGCAAGATCAACTCAAAGTCTTCTCAACGTTGTTCATTTCATCCATTTCCAAGTTGCCTTTGTTTTCCCCCCTCCCTCCCTTGTTTTTCTTCAAGGACTCAGATTTCTTAATCGAGTATCCATCTTATTGATGTGAAGCCTCTCCATTCCTTTTTCGTCAATGTTCGTATCCGGTGTTTCTCATGAAGATTCTAATGGAGCTTCAAGCTCATCATTCTTCGTTCTTTTCCTTCTCCGGTGGTTTCAAGTCAAGCTTTGTTGACCTTACCCTTTCCTCATTTCAATGCCTTCTCATACCGGTGCACATCATAATAATTCACTTCTCGCTATTCATTTGTTCCGGCGTGCTCAAGCTTTCTCAAAAGGCTCGTCTTTTCATTCAAGATCTGTTAATCCTATTTCGAGGTTGTTATCTCATTCAAGCCATTTAATTCAACTGGTGCAACCTCTCTTTTAAATCATTTCAACGGTGTTTCTTTTGAGTGGGCCCTAACCCACAGGTCTTTTCCCAGGATCTTACCTGACTCTTCTCTTTTCCCGGCGTTACTTTCAAATTCTTTTCCAAGTTTGACGTAAGAATGATTTATCATCAGTCAAATGCCCTTGTCCAAGATCTTTCTAATTCTTTTCATCGTTGGCTCAACTTTTCCATTCTTCATTCCGGCGTGCCTCAATAATTCTTGGTGGTGTACTCGTCGTCATTCTCGGATGTTGAAGACCGAAGAAGAGTTTCTCTTTAATCTTGCTCTTTTCTCTTCAAGATTCGTGATTCTAGCTTGTTGCCATCCTCTCGTAATTGTCTTGATCGTGAGAATTCTTTTCACCTATCCAGAGCTATTCAAGATTCTTTTCAGTTTGATTATCCGGAGGCCATCATTTCGGGATTATTCATTCTCAGCTTTCAGCTATCATTCTCCAATTTTACCGGTGTTTCGCTCAAGTGATCTTTAATCGGCTCGTGATCTCTTCGTTCTCATGTATCTAAATCCTCTCAAGCATCCTTGTTCATTTTATAATTTGTCCCGGTGTTTTCTTTATCTTTTCTTCAATCATTTTAATTCTTACGGTGGTTCATTCAAGATTTCTCTTCTTTGTTTATCATATCAATTCATTCGTTCTTTCCAATTCTACCGGTGGATCGTTGAAGACTTTCTCAAGTTTATGGTATATCTCTCTTAATCTTTTCCGCAAAAATAAGTAATATGTCAAATCCGTTGATTGTCATCAATTTAGTTGATGAAGGATAAGCATAATGTAATTCTTATTCTTGTTTCATCGAGTAAATTCAATTCCTTATTCCGGAGGTTCATCAAAATTCTTGTTTCCAATTGTTCATCTTCTCTTTTTCCCGGAGTTCCAACCTTTTTCAACTATTTCATCACGGAGATCCATCTAAGTCATTACAAGGATTCACCTTGTGCCTTCAACTTCTCTTTCTTTTGTTTGATCATTCTTTCATTACCGGAGTTCTTCATGAAGGCCCTACATGATGGTTCATCAAGGATTTATTTCCTTCTCGAAGTGTTCATTGAGATTCTTTTCAAAGGAGTTCAAGCATTCTCCATCTTGCTATCCGGAGTGCAATTCTTTCTTCCGTATTATTGGAGGTGGTTTTATGTAATTCTTGATAATTGAGTTCATGTTTTCATGATTCACATGTGGTCAAGAATGAGATGTTTTAAATCCATCAATCTCGTCATTGGAGTTATATTGGGTTATATTTCACCTAAAGCTTTCCCTAAGGATTGTTGCTATTATGGTGCTTATAATTGACCCAAGTTCTTCATTTATCCTCCCGGTGAAATAAGTTTCTCGTCTCCTTGTTGTTATCAACCCAATCAATTTTTTTCTGTGAGTGGCAAGTTGTCACCTCATAATGTTGAGATGCCTTCTATAAGTCCACTTCAAGTTTGTCCTTCCGTTGTTGGTGTTCCAACAACTCCGTTCGACCCTTCTCCTAAAGATGCCTTTTAAAGCTCTTTGTGGCAGAAGTTGGCTTTTCTTCTCCATTCTTTTATTTCAATGATGTATATTCTATTTCTCTCTTCCGGAGGCATTGCGACGTTGTTCTTTTCACCCATCATCTCGTTTTGTCAAAGATCATGTTCTTTTCATGCCTATCCATTTAACAGGAGTGTTTTGCCCTTTTGCTCAAGTTCTTTTCGCCTTATCAAGCCTTGCATCTCTTTTCTACCGGAGTGCTGTCCAAATTTGTTCTTCCCTATTTCTCTTTTCTAACGGAGTGTTTTCAACTTCGTCCATCTTTGTTGTTTTCTTCTTTAAATTTGTTCAACCTCGCAAGGTTCTTTGGTTTCAGTCATTTGTCAAAGAAGCAATTAGTTTTACCTCTTCTCTTCCTTTTCCGTTTCCCTCCGGTGCCATCCTAGATCTCGGGACGAGATCCTCTCATAGTGGTGGAGTGTTGTGACACCCCAAGACCGGAGCTTCAGATGCCTTCCATGTGTTCCGGGTTTCGCCGTGTGTTTCATTTGTGCCCGCCCTTTTATTCGTGCATTGCATCATGTCATCATGTCATCATGTCATAAGTCTTTTGCATCTCACTAAATAAATAGCATGGATTTTCGGTCCATTTAAATCGAGGGAATTCACATGGTGATTCTCTTTATAACATATCCTCCCGATATTAGGGAGCTATTATAAATATTTCTATTCTTGTGGAGTTACCGTGACGCACTTGCAATGTAACTCTCAAGTCTTTTCTGCTTCGATTTGCTCCTCAAACCTTGCCATATATCCTTTCGTCATTTTCCGGAGCTCCACCTAAATTCTCAACATTTTTGGACACTTTAAAAACCTAGTCCTAGTTCAAACCCATTTGAATTAAATTCAAATGAGTTTGAATTTACATCTTCCAATCATGGCCTTTTATATTTTCTCGAAACAAGCGTATTTTTGTGAGTTCGGGAAATTTATCCCCATGTCCAAAAATCTTTTCCTAATCATCTCTTTCTTTTCCTCTCTTATTGTCTTTTCTGCTAAAGATTTGGAGGGAGAAGAGAGAGCCCAGCAGCCTGGCCGTTTTCCTTTCCATTGGGCCGGCCTCCCAAGGCCCACTCCCCAACTAACCCTAGCGCAGGGAGAGAGCCCATCTCCTCTCCCTCTCGATCCCATCTCTCCCTCGACCCCTTCCCGCACCGCCGCCTCTCCCTTCGTCCCTCCCAGCGCTCGATCCCCTCGCGCTTCTCTCGATCCCGCACGTCTCCCCCTCCTCCTCTTGCGCCACCAGAGGAGACCCTCTCCTCAATCCTCACCCTCCCCTTGGCGCTGCCATGCCGGCCTGCGACGCCACCGCCGAGCTCCACCAGGACCACGCCGGCCTCTCCTCCTTCCTCGTCGTGCCTCTGCCTTCGGCCGTTGCCAGCGAGCAGCTCTCCTCCTTCGTCCATGGCGGCCGCCGCTCCTGCCAAGTCCCTCGTCCAGATCCGTCAAGCCCCGCCGCCTCCTACTGTTTTTCTTCCCTCGCCGGAGCCGCGTCAAGTCACGTTGCTGCCCCGCTTCCCCGTCTTCGCCAGCGCACGTCGCCGCCCCGCCGCCCGCATGGCTCCAGCCTGCAGCCGCTACTCCCTGCGTCGAGGAGTCGCCGTGCCAAGTCCCCGTGCCAGGCGCCTCCGCCTCTGCTCCGCTCCGCCTTGCTGCCCCGACGTGCCTCGTCCTCGTCGCCTTGCCGCTCCATGCCCATCGCTGTACCTCCCCTGCTGCTCCCTGCATCAGTCCTAGGGCCGAGCCTCTCACCTGCGAGCACTTCCGGCTGCTATTGTTGTCGCAACGTCCCCGAACAGACGGCTACCTCCATTTGGATTCGTCAAGTTCCGCTTCAACAAGTGTACCCCTACGTGTTGGTTACCGCACCGGACTGCCAAGTTCGACTACCGCATGGTTACACCAAGTTCATCTATGTGCGTGTACGACTACAGATCCGGGGTGCGTCTAGTACCTCTCCGAACAAACATGAATGACTGCCGTCGCAAGAACGGGACCTGAGAGTCCGAAGACCGTACCACGACACCGATGACATGAACATCTACGGAACGTGTACGACTACTTCCATCTCTAAAGAACCGGGTAACGGAACCGTCAAGTTCGTCTACCGCCTACATGTACAACTACCGTCGCCGAGATCACGAGAACCTCTACCATCAACCCTAGGGCATGCGAGAACGACTACTTCCACTACGAACGTCCCGAGAACAACTACTTCCTCTACTTTGCACCGAACGGGAATCGTCCCGTTTGCACACTTCGAAGGTATAACCCCGAGACGACGTCCGTGAACGAATGCTTGCGATGTTTGGGATGCTCATGTTTGCACTGTGTCCAAATTGTCACTCGTTTCCTTGTCGCCAACTCATGGGACACCCGGAATCCGGGAGCGCCCCACCATCTTTTGCACGCATCCGCACACTTCTCCTTTGCATCGGTATCTCAATCGAGTTACCGGAACCGGAACGCTGCCATGGCACCGTTTTCGTTATCGTTGCCGTGGCACCCCTTTTGTTTCCGCCACGATGTCAAATGCCTCATCTCTTATCCTGTCAACTTTTAATAAAACTTGCATAAAACTTGAACATGTCATCCGCATCATGTTAACAACATTAAGATGGTTCAAATTGTTGTTTGCATTAATTTACTAATGCATATGGGGATTTAGCGGATTTGTTGTTTGCTATATCCGGCCCCATTTAAATTGTTTAGATAGATAATCCTTTATGTTTCACCTCTTGACATGCTTAACAACATTTAATATTGTTGGGTACATAAACGAGATCGAACTAAATAACCTGAATGTGGTGTTCCATCAATATGCAACTCCATTGCATATTGAGCTCCACTTAATTTGTAGGGCTGTTTGTGCACTTTGCCATGCCATGCCTCATTAAACCGGACATGCATCATACTTGTTTGCGCATCGTGTCATGCTTATGTGGTGGTTGTTTACCATGATTGTTTCCTTCTTTCCGGTGTTTGCTTCTTCGGGTTGGTTCCGGTAACGTCGCGTTTGTGAGGACCCGTTCGTCTACGTCCGTTTGTCTTCTCCATGGACTCGTTCTTCTTCCTTGCGGGATCTCAGGCAAGATGACCATACCCTCGAAATCACTTCTATCTTTGCTTGCTAGATGCTCGCTCTTTTGCTATGCCTATGCTGCGATACCTACCACTTGCTTATTATGCCACCCATATTGTTGAACCAAGCCTCTAACCCACCTTGTCCTAGCAGACCGTTGATTGGCTATGTTACCGCTTTGCTCAGCCCCTCTTATAGCGTTGTTAGTTGCAGGTGAAGATTGAAGTTTGTTCCTTGTTGGAACATGGAGATGTTGTTCCTTGTTGGAACATGTTTACTTGTTGGGATATCACAATATCTCTTATTTAATTAATGCATCTATATACTTGGTAAAGGGTGGAAGGCTCGGCCTTATGCCTGGTGTTTTGTTCCACTCTTGCCGCCCTAGTTTCCGTCATATCGGTGTTATGTTCCCGGATTTTGCGTTCCTTACGCGGTTGGGTTATAATGGGAACCCCTTGACAGTTCGCTTTGAATAAAACTCCTCCAGCAAGGCCCAACCTTGGTTTTACCATTCGCCACCTAGCCTTTTTTCCCTTGGGTTAGGCCAGCCCAAGGGTCATCTTTATTTTAACCCCCCC
>NC_041380.1:376797871-376821326 GCF_002162155.2 Triticum dicoccoides | reverse complement strand
GTAGCTTGACCTATCCGGTGTTGCCCTGAGAACGAGATATGTGCAGCTCCCATCAGGATGTCGGCACATCGGGCGGCTTTGCTGGACTTGTTTTACCATTGTCGAGGATGTCTTGAAGAACCGGGATACCGAGTCTGATCGGAATGTCTCAGGAGGAGGTCTATTCCTTCGTTGACCGTGAGAGCTTGTCATGGGCTAAGTTGGGACACCCCTGCAGGGATTTGAACTTTTGAAAGTCGTGCCCGCGGTTATGGGCAGATGGGAATTTGTTAATGTCCGGTTGTAGAAAACCTGAAGTTGACCTTAATTAAAATGCATCAACCGCGTGTGTAACCGTGATGGTCTCTTTCCGGCAGAGTCCGGGAAGTGAACACGGTGTTGGAGTAATGCTTGACGTAGGTTGTCTAGGATCACTTCTTGATCATACTTTTATCGACCGTGCTTTGCCTTCTCTTCTCGCTCTCTTTTGTGTATGTTAGCCACCATATATGCTAGTCGCTTGCTGCAGCTCCACCTCATACTTTTACCTTACCCATAAGCTTAAATAGTCTTGATCGCGAGGGTGCGAGATTGCTGAGTCCCCGTGGCTCACAGATACTTCCAAAACCAGCTTGCAGGTGCCGATGAGTCCGTGTAGATGACGCAACCAAGCTCAAGGAGGAGCTCGATGAAGATCTTGTCCTTTGTGTTGTTTCGTTCTAGTTGATCAGTAGTGGAGCCCAGTTGCGGTCGATCGGGGACCTTGTCGCATTTGGGGTTCTTCTTTTATTTTGGTTCCGTAGTCGGACCTTGATTGTATTTGGATGTTGTAATGCTTTATTCATGTATTTGTGTGAAGTGGCGATTGTAAGCCGACTATGTATCTTTTCCCCTTATGTATTACATGGGTTGTGTGAAGATTACCTCACTTGCGACATTGCTTTCAATGCGGTTATGCCTCTAAGTCGTGCTTCGACACGTGGGAGATATAGCCACATCGAGGGCGTTACAAGTCGCCCTTTGGCGACATACTGAACTCATTAAGGTCTCTCTCCTTGTCAGGAGGATCCTGGCCGAACTATGTCCGTCAGGATTGGGATGCAGACGACGAAGAAATTTGCGGCCCACCCACCACCCACTTAGTAGCCACTGTCGATGACTTAACCGACATGCTCGACTTCTACTCCAAAGACATCGACGGTATGGACGACGATGCGGGAGACAAAGAGGAACCACTACCCACAGGGCACTGGACAGCCACCTCATCATACGATAGATACATGATGGACACACCCAAAGAAGGCAATGGCGACGAGACAACGGAGGATGATCCCTCCAAGAAGCAACCCAAGCGCCGACGTCAGCGGCGCCGCTCTAAGTCCCACCAAAGCAAAAGTGGTGATATCGGCACAGGGATAATAACACTCTGGATATTACCGAAGACAACAACAATCCCCTCTAGCAAGATTTAGAGCAGGAGGATGGAGGAGCCAGCCCTCCCAAGAGAGCGGCAGATGGAGAGGCGGAGGATGATAATTACATGCCCCCTCCGAAGACGAGGCAAGCCTCGGCGATGACGAATTTGCCGTGCCAGAGGATCCCGTAGAACAAGAGCGCTTCAAGCGCCGGCTTATGGCCACGACAAATAGCCTTAAGAAAAAGTAGCAGCAGCTTCAAGCTGATCAAGATCTGCTAGCTGACAGATGGACTGAAGTCCTCGCGGCCGAGGAATATAAACTTGAACCCCCTCCAAGAGTTACCCAAAATCCAGGTTGCTACCCCGACTGGAGGAAGAAGCGTATGACGCGGCTGATCGGCCACCTCGTGGCCGTGATAGAGAGGCATTCCAGCCAAAAACTCAGCCTGCACCCCGACGCCATTCAAATAAAAAGGCATGGGGAAATACGCCAGACCTGTGAGATGTATTGGAGGACAAAGCAAAACACGCAAGATCGATCTACGGATCACGAGGGCGCGCCACTATGAAAGACGATAAACGTCACGCCGGATACAGTAAAAGTAAGTCCGGCTGGGCCGATCACAGCGGACATGACTCATTCGAGCTGCGTCGCCACATAGCCCAGTACAGAGGCGCCGCGCACCCCCTATGCTTCACAGACGAAGTAATGGATCACCAAATCCCAGAGGGTTTCAAACCCATAAATATTGAATCATACGACGGCACAACAGATCCTGCGGTGTGGATCGAGGATTTCCCCCTCCACATCCACATGGCCCGCGGTGATGACTTACACGCCATCAAATACCTCCCACTAAATCTCAAAGGACCATATCGGCATTGGCTTAACAGCTTGCCAGCAGAGTCCATTAGCTGTTGGGAAGATCTGGAGGCCGCATTCCTCGACAACTTTCAGGGCACATATGTGCGACCACCAGATGCCGGTGACTTGAGCCACATAATTTAACAGCTAGAAGAATCGGCCAGGCAATTCTGGACTCGGTTCCTAACAAAGAAAAATCAAATCGTCGACTGTCCGAATGCAGAGGCTCTAGCAGCTTTCAAACGCAACATCCGTGACGAGTGGCTAGCCCGGCACCTTGGTCAGGAAAAGCCGAAATCTATTGCAGCCCTCACGACACTCATGACCCACTTTTATGCGGGAGAAGACAGCTGGCTGGCTCGTAGTAATAACATATCAAAGAACCATGGTACTTCGGATACCAAGGACGGCAATGGCAGGTCATGTCGAAATAAACATAAGCGTCGCATTAACAGCGACAATACCGAGGATACAGCAGTCAATGCCGGATTCAAAGGCTCTAAACCCGGTCAGCGGAAAAAGGCATTTAAAAGAAGCACTCCGGGCCCGTCCAGTTTGGACCGCATACTCGATCGCTCATGTCAAATACACGGCACCCCCGACAAGCCAGCCAACCACACCAATAGGGATTGTTGGGTATTCAAGCAGGCCGGCAGGTTAATTGCCGAAAACAAATATAAGGAGCCACATAGCGATCACGAGGAAGAGCCCCGGCAGCCGAACACCGGAGGACAGAAGAGGTTCCCCCCACAAGTGCGGACGGTGAACATG
The DNA here is from genome assembly GCF_002162155.2 of Triticum dicoccoides. Lineage (NCBI taxonomy): Eukaryota > Viridiplantae > Streptophyta > Magnoliopsida > Poales > Poaceae > Triticum > Triticum dicoccoides. Next base: position 376,818,294 of record NC_041380.1, on the reverse strand, counting down.
ATATACGCAACCCACATCCCCAAGAGGGAGCGGAAGCGTGCGCTCAGGGACGTATATGCATTGGAGCCAGTCGCCCCAAAGTTCAACCCATGGTCCTCCTGTCCGATCACCTTCGATTGCAGGGACCATCCCACTAGTATCTGTCATGGCGGATTCGCCGCACTGGTCCTAGACCCAATCATCGACGGATTTCACCTCACTCGAGTCCTTATGGATGGCGACAGCAGCCTGAACCTGCTTTATCAGGACACAGTGCGCAAAATGGGTATAGACCCCTCAAGGATCAAACCCACAAAAACGACCTTTAAAGGCGTCATTCCAGGTGTAGAGGCCCATTGCACAGGTTCAATTACACTGGAAGTGGTCTTCGGATCCCCGGATAACTTCCGAAGCGAAGAATTAATCTTCGATATAGTCCCGTTCCGCAGTGGCTATCATGCACTACTCGGGCGAACCGCATTTGCGAGATTCAACGCGGTACCGCATTATGCATACCTCAAGATCAAGATGCTAGGTCCTCGGGGGGTCATCACAATTAATGGAAACACAGAGCGCTCTCTCCGCACGGAGGAGCACACTGCGGCCCTCGCAGTAGAAGCGCAAAGCAGCCTCTCAAGGCAATCCACCAGTTCGGCGTTTCAAGACCCGGACACCTTCAAGCGCGCTCGGAGTAATCGGCAACTAGACCACCTGGCACGACCTAAGCTCGCGTAGCAATGCGGCCCCCACCCCAGTCCCAGCCAAACGGCGAAATTCGTGCCACGCGTACATAATTACGCATTAAAAATACCATGGGCACAAGCGGGGAGGGGGCACAACTATGGCACGCCCCAATACGCGGCTTAAACCGCACTAGGGGCTTCCCGCTTTGTTATTTTTCTCTTTCAGGACTTCAATCTCTGGAAACCCTGTCCGGCAGCATGATTGCCGAACACATGATGCAGCAACCAAGGAGGCAGAAAGCTACGTCACACCACGGCACTCCCAGGTGGATTACGATAACGAGTGAAATATTTGCTTTAATACTATTCCTCAGCTTTCCCTTGAAAGGGACATAGTCCTACTTTTTGCTTATCGCGCTACCTGTATCATTCTGCTTTAACGCACCTTTTTGAATAAACAATGCATAACATTACGACTATTATTGCATTCTTGTTTTATATATATGTGTTCATTAATGACGCCTTGCAACCATACACTTTGGTACGGCCAATACACCAGGGGCTTAAGTACCCCACATTATGGTGTGAGAAGTCCGAACACTTTCACAAGTGCGGCACCCCGAACTTATAGCATTATATGCATCAGCTCCGAATCATGTGTTTGGTCAAATGTTGGGTTTGCCCGGCTCCTATGTTTTGGTACCTTACGTTCCGCTCTATCGGCTAAGGTAGCACTAGGAGAACTACTCTGACTGTGCACCGGTTCTGCTGGGCTAAGCACCTCAGTAGAGAAAGCTAAAACTGATTGTCATGATAAGGCGAGAGATTGGTCGCTGTTCGGCGAGGTTTCGAGTCCCTAAAGACTTATGCCGCTTAGAGCGAGGAGCCGGTCCTGCCTGGCTTAAAGGTGTGTATCGCGCCCCGAATTCGGCCTTCCGAATACCAGGGGCTTCGCCGAAATTTAAAATTATAGAATTCTATGGCTAAGTGAGAGTGATAAAGCATTATTAGTCCGGTTGCCTTGTTCATTGTGCTGAGCACCTCCCTCGAAGGACCCAAAAATGGGAACAAGAGTGCTCAGGTTTATCCCGAACACCCCAGCACTCGCGGCATGGGGGCAGAAGCCGAGGACTAGCCATCTCTCAGATTGGATAAACAGCCAAATAGAAGGTAATATTTTAAATTCAAACAAGCGTTGCATAGCCCATATGAAACAAGTTTTCATCATACAGGATCACACAAGCAAGTTTACTCAAATATTACATCCTTTAAACATTCGTCCGCTACAAGACGGGCACCCTTCAGGACACCCTCATAATAAATTTCGGGGGTGCGATGCTCCTTGCCCTGCGGCAGTCCTTCCTTGATCAGCTTCACGGCGTCTAGCTTGGCCCATTGCACCTTCACACGGGCGAAAGCCCGGCGTGCACCTTCGATGCAGACGGACCACTTGACGACTTCTAGCCATGGGCATGCATCCACCAGCCGCCTCACTAGGCCGAAGTAGCTGTTCGGAAGGGCGTCGCCAGGCCACAGACGGACTATAAAGCCCTTCATGGCCTGTTCGGCCGCCTTGTGTAGCTCGACCAGCTACTTCAGCTGGTCGCTCATAGGCACCGGGTGTTCGGTCCCAGTATACTGAGACCAGAACAGCTTCTCCGTTGAGCTTCCCCCCTCGGCCTGGTAAAACTGTGCGGCATCCGACACGCTGCGGGGCAAATCTGCGAATGCTCCTGGAGAGCTCCGGATTCGGGTAAGTAATAGGTAATTTACTTTCACATGCTTGCTTTGCATATAGAATGCCTTACCCGCCGCTATTTTCTTCATCGCGTCAATCTCCTGGAGGGCCTTTTGGGCTTCGGCCTTGGCACTCTTTGTGCTCTTGAGGGCCGCGGCAAGCTCAGACTCTCGCGTCTTCGAGTCAAGCTCCAACGCCTCGTGCTTCGTCACGAGAGCCTGGAGCTCTTGTTGCACCTCGCCCATCCGAGCCTCTTGCCTTTCCCGCTCGGTGCGCTCCTTGGCCGCTTTGACTTCGGCCTTGGATAGCGCTTGCTTCAGGGTCGCCACCTTGGTCGTGGCCCCTGGCAAATATACGATGATCCTGTCATTTTGCAATCGTGTTTTTCTTTTATATATACATATCTATAGATAGAGTATTACTTACCCTTGTTCTCCTCGAGCTGCCTATTGGCAAGGCCGAGCTCTTTCTTGGACCCCTCGAGGTCCTGCTTCAGTGTGGCGACCTCCACAGTCAGTGCGGCTGAGGCCAGCAGCGAAGCCTGCATACGCATATAGACATAGTTATGTTAGACTCCTGCGGTATTATTTGATCCTCTATTCGGCTTTTCTTTTTGAACACCGAACAGAGCATCAGGGGCTACTGACTATGCGGTAATATTTTTCCTATATTTCGAACACTTACCTCAAAGCCTGTTAGAAGGCTGGCACAGGCTTCAGTCAATCCGCTCTTGGCGGACTGAACCTTCTGGACCACCACACTCATAATAGTACGATGCTCCTCGTCGATGGAAGCGCTGCGAAGCGCTCCCAGCAGATTGTCCGGTGCCTCTGGATGGACAGAGGTCACCGGCACAGGCGTCTTGCCCCTCTTGGAGGGAGGCCGCCTGCTCGAGTCCGGAACCACTGGAGGATCCGGCGCAGTGTTCGGCTGAGGGCCGAACTCAGAGCCCTCAGGGGCCTTGTTCCCTCTGCTCCCGGAGTCCGGAAGGTCGCCTTGAGGCGCCTCCGGGACTGTCTCCCCTCGACCCGGTGCCTCTTGAGACAATACCTCGGTGTCGTCCGCAGGGCAAGGGGAGGTGGCGGTCGGAAGTGGATCGCTATCCATATCCTACGAGACCAGGGAGCCGTCCGATGATACATCGACACTGGCTCGTGGCGGCCTGCATAATCATATTCGGCGTTAGGGAAGCAGTGCGACAAAGGAATGCTATGAGTTACTCTGGTATCCTAATACTTATGACTTCGCCAGGGACTTGGCCCTGAGCAGCCAGTCGTCTTCGCCTTCGGCGGCGGTGGTGGAACTGTCCGAAAGGAGAGTCCTTCCCTTCTTGGACCCCTCGGCCTCCCCAGTTGGGGCGGCCTTCCTTTTCTTGTCTCCCCCATCTGAAGGGGGAGCATCTTCTTCTTCCTCCTCGTCTTCGGGGGAGGAGTGTGTCGCAGAGTTATCGAACAATGAGTCCGATGACGCCTGGCATCGGGAACTCTTTTGGGTTCCCTTGGCCTTCTTGGTCTTTTCCGGCACCTTGTAAGGAGCCGGAGTCAACATATTCGTCAGGAGAGCATCTGCTGGGTCTTCGGGCAAAGGAGCCGGACAGTCGATCTGACTGGCCGTCTCCTGCCAGTCCTGTCAAAGGTACGGGAGCTTAGATCCTGCATAGAGTCAAACTATGAAAAACAAGTATCCCGTGAGAGGTAAAACAGCTTACCGCGCTGGCTTGGCGCTTTGCGCAGAATCCGCGATCCTCGGTAGTGGGAGGGGGAACCTCGGCACCCTTGAATATCACCTTCCAGGCATCCTCGTGAGTTGTGTCGAAGAGCATGTTCAGAGTTTGGTGTTGGGCCGGGTCGAACTCCCACGAGTTGAAAGCCCGTTGTTGGCACGGGAGGATCCGGCGGATGAGCATGACCTGAACTACGTTGACGAGTTTGAGCTTCTTGTTCACCATGTTTTGAATACATGTTTGGAGTCTGGTCAGCTCTCCCGAACTACCCCAGGACAGGCCCTTCTCTTGCCAAGAGGTGAGCCGCGTTGGGATGCCAGATCGGAACTCGGGGGTCGCTGCCCATTTAGGGTCACGCGGCTCGGTGATGTAGAACCACCCCGATTGCCACCCCTTTACGGTCTCCACGAAGGAGCCCTCGAGCCATGTGACGTTGGGCATCTTGCCCACCATGGCGCCTCCGCACTCCGCCTGGCAGCCGCTCACCACCTTCGGCTTGACATTGAAGGTCTTCAGCCATAAGCCAAAGTGGGGCTTGATGCGGAGGAAGGCCTCGCACACGATGATAAACGCCAAGATGTTGAGGATGAAGTTCGGGGCCAGATCATGGAAATCCAGGCCGTAGTAGAACATGAGCCCCCGGATGAAGGGTGGAGAGGGAATCCCAGTCCGCGGAGGAAATGGGTAAGGAATACTACCCTCTCATGGGGCCTGGGGTGGGGATGAGCTGCCCCTCATCTGGGAGCCGGTGCGCGATGTCGTCGGGCAGGTATCCGGCTCTCCTCAGCTTCTTGATGTGTCCCTCCGTGACGAAGACCATCCACCTGCCTCCCGCTCCAGACATGGTTGGAGAAGGTCGAGGTGGGAAATGCGGACTTGGGCGCTGGAGCTCGAGTGTGCGAAAATGGATGAGCAAAGGAGGAAGAAGGCGTGGATGAAAAGGTGAATCCTTATCCCTTTATATGGGCGGATGAAACTATGCGTCCCCACTAGCCTGATAAAACTCGCTTATCCCCCAAGCGCCATAATCGATGACGCAGTTGGGTTACCCACGCCCGTATTGATGAGAATCCCGTGATAAGGGGACACGATCTCTGCTTTGACAAGACGTGTCAAAAAACTGCCTCGCGTTATGTGCGGGGCTAGTTAAAGGAAACGGTTCAAATAATCACCGGGCCATGACATAATGTCGTGTTGCCAAAACAAGTTGGCAAATTAGATTTGTGGAAATATTATTCTGTCTACGGTGGTATGTGGAACTTATTTTGCAGGGTCGGACACTATCCTTGTATTCAAATTCTTCCATGATGTGTTCGGAGGAGGAACCCGCCTTGCAATGCCGAAGACAACACTGCTCGCCGGACTCATCGTCATTGAAGCCTGGTTCAGGGGCTAATGAGGGAGTCCTGGATTAGGGGGTATCCGGATAGTCGAATTATATCCTTTGGCCGGACTATTGGACTATGAAGATACAAGATTGAAGACTTCGTCTCGTGTCCGGATGGGACTCTACTTGGCGTGGAAGGCAAGCTAGGTAGTACGGATATGGATATCTCCTCCTTTGTAACCGACCTGGTGTAACCCTAACCCTCTCCGGTGTCTATATAAACCGGAGGGTTTTTAGTCCGTAGGACACGATAACATACAATCATACCATAGGCTAGCTTCTAGGGTTTAGCCTCTCTGATCTCGTGGTAGATCTACTCTTGTACTACCCATATCATCAATATTAATCAAGCCGGACATAGGGTTTTACCTCCATCAGGAGGGCCCGAACCTGGGTAAAACATCGTGTTCCCTGCCTCCTATTACCATCCACCTTAGATGCACAGTTCGGGACCCCCTACTCGAGATCCGCCGGTTTTGACACCGACAGTGATGGTGCCCTTTTGTATCTTTGCTCTGGTAGGGCCGATTTTGTGAGGCAGATGCCCAGCTTCGACGAGTGGGGGTTGCGCCCGACTAGCTTCATGGGGCCCCGCGAGAACCCAGCCACCGTGGTTGCTCCCCCTGTCATCCACAGTGGTCCTTCCTCAGGCAATAGAGCGGGGAGACGAGAATCGGCAGGATCTAAGGCAACTGATGTCGAGGTGCCGATGCCGCGAGAAGCCCTGAAGGCGGTGCCTCCCGAGGCCCGCCCAGGAGCGGCGGCTGGCGCGGAGTTGCGGCCCTTGGCTCTTGAGGCCGGGGCTCCCGAGGCCCCGGCCGTTCCTCGCGAGGCATTGCCTGATGGCGTCCCCCAGGCCGGCTCCTTCGGCGCTGATCTTCTTGATGCTTCTTCCGCGCCCCAGGTCGACCCCTGCGTCGGGCGCTTAGGCCGGTTCCGTGTAGATTTCGAGGCTCTCCGCAAGAGGAAGGAGGCCTTGGGTGGCGACGACCGCCCTTGCCGCTTGTTGAAGCGCAGGAAGTACTTCACCATGGACGAGTAAGTCCTCTTCTTTCCCTGCTCATTTACTTGACTAGCCCTGTGGCTGATTGTGGCCTTTCAGGCCCCGTCCTGCCAAATTCGCCGAGTCGGCCCAGGAGCCAGCCCCCAAAGCTTCGCCTTCTCCGCTGGCTCTGGGCGCGCCGAGCTCGAGCGGCACCCCCGCCACCGGACCAGTCGGTGGAGTGGTCTGTTCAACCGGGCACCTTGAGCCTACGCGCCCGCTATCCTTTCTTCATGAGTCCCCCTGGGGCACATCTGGCTTGCCCTGCGTTCCTCCTCTGATCAATGAGGGTGAATGGTTGAAGTCTGCCTTCAGCTCCTCCTCCATGGGTGGACCGACGCCCCGCTGGATTCCCAGAGGGGTCAATTCGGTGATGGCTAGGGTGCCAGCCCCCAACCCCGCGCCGGGAGGGGGCATGTCGCCTTGGGGCCCTCCGCATACTCCGATGGAAGAGGGTGATGCGGAAGACGTGCTCAGGCGCGCTTGGGAGCGTCGCGCCCTTCGCCAAGAGTTCCTCCAGGGGGCGGCGGATGCGGTGAGCCGGATCGGGGTAGAGCTTGCTCGCGAGGATGCGCACCTCAAGGCCGAAGGTTTGCGCCTTGCTGAGGAGAGGCGCAAACTGAAGGTAGCCGTCACCCTCGCGCGTCACCAACGTGATCTTGACAACGCTAAGGCTGAAGCGTCGCTGGTGGCTTCGCGGGAGGCCTGATCCCAGGCCGTCGAGGAGGCTCGGGAAGCAGACCGTCAGCGCAGAGATGCGGAGGAGCGCGCATGGGACCTCCAAGCCTGGAGCAACTCCCTGGAGCAGCAAGTGGAACTGCGCCAGGCGGCCCTTGAGCCGCTGAAGGGGGCCTCCGTCGACCAGGCAGAGCTGCTGAAGAGCGAGGAGGCGCTGACGCTGGAGGCTGCCGAGCGCAATCTTGACCTTGAGCGGTTGGAGACGAGGGAGCGCCTGGTGGCCCAGGCGGAGGATGACGTTGCTGCGCGCAAAGTCCGGGCCTAGGAAGAGGTCGACCGCCGCGTGGCGGAAGTCCGCTCGGCCTTCGAGCACGAATACGAAGCGATCTTGGGGCTGATCAGGGCCGAGGCTGAGAGTAGGACTGTGGCCCTCAGGGCCAAACTGGCTGAAGTGACGCGGCGTGCAGACTCATCCGCAGCCGCCCTTGGCACAGCGCGGGCGGAGTTGGCCTCTTCCCGGGCTAAGCTGCTTCTTCTCCAACAGAGGGTTGATGACGCCGAGGCCGTCGCGCAGCGGAATGAGGATGAGATCCGTCGGTGGCGGGTTCTGGAACACATGCATGCCCCCATGCTTCGAACGCTCAGGGAGAGGGCCAACACAGCTTTGGGCAACATTTGCGAGGCTGCCACTAAGGAGCCGCATGAGGCCAGCTACGCCGGCAACCTCCAGTTTTTCACCGACGTGGTGATGCTTCTGGAGATCCGCTCCGAGAGGTCCCGTTGGCTTGTCGAAGAGAGGAGCCAAGCCTTGCTCGGGCGTGCCTTCTCCCGTGTCTTCAGCTATCTGCAGGACAGGGACCCCCACTTCGACTGCGATGCTGCCATTGCACCCATGCCCATAGCCGTCCGGGGCGACCTGGCACAATGGGTGGAGGACAACGTGGACGCCCTCGTCAGGGCCTTTGCATCTGATGATGACGGCGTGATCGTGGCCGCCGATGAAGGCGGCATTGTAGACGAGCCTGGCGCTGTCGGAGGTGTTGGCAGTGGCGGCGACGATGTCAGCGACGCCAGCGATGCCTCCGGGGGTGCCCCAGAAGACGCGGTGAGTGATATGTCCGACTGACCGTATGTCGCTGCTGTTTACCCTGTACGAAGAAGGTTCGGGCTCGGCACTGAAGAATGTAAGAGCATTTTGGGAGGGTAGGCCCCTCATGTAAAGGTTTGCGATCAGTATCCTGGTAAAGATAACGTTGCGTGTGAGCTTAGCTGCTAGCCCGGTGATGGGTCAGCCGACTTGTTTTCCTTTCGACTCCAACGAGTTCCGAGCGGGCCTGCGGGGGCCCCCGCGCCTCGGGTGTCTTCTGATTATCCTGTTGATCCTGCGATGAGAACCTCCGGAGAGGGTGCGGTGACAGCGGTCCCGTCTGTAGTCGTGCCTGGCCCGGCCCGGCTCGCGAGGGGCTCGTGAGGGGGGGGGGGGGCAGCCAACGCTAACTTTGGACGCAAAGCCAAAATTAGAACATGAGAGATTGCTCGAACGAGACTAAACACCCCTTCCCCAAACACACGCAAGTCTTGAGCTCAAATCCAACTTAAAACCAAACCGAAGAAACTTGTCAACAAGGAAGAAGTGAAAAGCAAAAGGCCGCGTCCGGCACCTAGTCTAGTCTTCGACGTCTTCTCACCAACGCGGAGCTAAGTGCTGCCACTGGGCGTGGGTGGGAGCCCCCGAGGCCCGAGGGCGGCTCTTCGGAGACTCTGGGGCGTGTACAGCCCCACTCATTATTATGTGAGAGTGTCACGGGCGGCGAGCTTCACAGGCACTGGGCCTTCTTCACAGGTACCAGCCTTGCTTCATATCGCCTGACAAGGGCCCCGCCTTGCGCCACACTCTACCGCCATTGACGGCGGCCGGAGACCAAGGACGACGCCAATGGGGTAGAGCGGTCGCCAGCAGTTCCCCCGACGACCACGGGTCCTCTGCCGGGGCAGGCCCTGGGGCACCTCCCCGGCAGAGGGCCTACCTCCTGAGAACGCCTTGCTCCGACCGCCGCGGGAGGAACCCGGATCTCGGCCCCTCTCCTGCAGCCCCCTGCGCCCTCCTCCTGAGGGATAGGAGGCTGCAGCATTGGGGCAGCCATCTGCTGCGGCGACCTGTATCTCCTGCGACCCATGGTTAGCATAAGCTTGCTCCTGAGGAATGAGTGGTACCCGATAGTTGCTGCCGCCGGTGCGGTTGTCGAGGCTCTCTTGGGGTTCCTGAAAGAGCTCAACTTCTGGCGCCTCCTCGCCCCAGCCTGGCCCGAGGAATGAGCCATGATCTTCTTCCAGCGCGCATCCCTGATCCACCATGCGGGGCACATAACCTTCTAGGTCCACTGCCTTGTGGGCCTCACCGTAGCGCCCCGCATGCCACGCAGTCCGACCTGGAGCGTCGTCTTGGGGTGATGGCGCGGCGGTCTGCCGAAGCCGGAGGCCATGGCGTGCACCCCTTCGCTAGCTGGAGGTGGGGCCGGCGCGACTTGTCGCCCGGTGCCGACGGAGGCGTTGGTGTTGAACAGGCCTTGGAGTCCGCTTGAAGTTGCGTGAGCACGTATAATACTGCCATATGGCCCGCCCTGGACCTGGGGCGGTAGCTGGACGCAGAAGGGAGGTGCTCCTGAGGCGGCGGCATCCAGGAGCTCGGCCACTCGCTCCAACAACACATTGCGGCCGCCCTCCAGCAGCCGGCACCATAGCAGCTCTCGGGACATCGTGAGCGCGGCCCTGGAGTTCACCTGTTCCCGTCGGGTGTGCGGCGCTGTGGCCGCGGCGTGGTTTGAGGCCCTTGCTGCGGCCCGCACCTGCCGTGGTGTGAGGGCAGGCGGCGTCTGGCCGCGTCGCCCGCGCCCCACAGTGCCCTGCGGAGCACGGGCTGCCTAAGGCGCAAGGTTGAGGTCGCCCTGAGCCGGCGACACGGCGTGGGCGGGCCACGCCGCCCAGTGGTTGGCGTTGGCAGCCGGGTCGCTCGACATCTGAACGGCGAAGCGACGGAACGCGACGCGGAGGAAGAAGGATTCCGGCGCACCCCTACCTGGTGCGCCAAATGTCGGATTTCGGGTTCCGGCAGACCCTTAAGGTTCGAACTCTCGGGTGTGCACGGAGATCTTTCCCCTACCGACACGCGCTTGTATGGCTCGCAAGAAATCTAGGCTAGAAAGAAGAACACACAAGGGACACGAGGTTTATACTGGTTCGGGCCACCGATGTGGTGTAATACCCTACTCCAGTGTGTGGTGTGGTGGATTGCCTCGGGGGCTGATGATGAACAATATAGGGGAAGAACGGCCTCGCGAGAGGTGTTCTTGAGCTGGTGCAGTGTGTTCTACTTGGTCTGGACCTTTCTCTCTTTCTTTCTCTTCTCACTTTCTTTCTCTCTAGACCTCTCTCTTCTCCTTTTTCCTCCTCCCTTTCTTTCGGGGGGCTAGTCCTATTTATAGAGGCCCTAGTCCTCTTCCCAAAAAATGAGCGGGAAGGGCACCAACAATTGGCCATTTTGAAGGGGAACATCTAGTACAAGTTATCCTGACCAAAGGTGGTCTTCGGCTACCAAAAGCACTGGTGATGACGCTGTCTTGGGCTCCACGGTGACCTCCGTCGTGCCGCTCTGCTGGTCTTGGTCTCGTTGCACCGGAATGGTAACCTTTGCCCGATGCCTTGGCATGTGCTTGCTCCCTTTGCACCGAAGGGGAAACAAGGACACTGCGCAGGCCGGCGCCCGCCTGGCGCCTGCCTAATCTCGATCGTCATGGCTTGCGTCACGGGCTCCTCGCGAGGCACCCCTGCCTTGATCTCTCCGCCTCCTCGCGAGCCTGTCTGATGAGGCTGCTCCTGAGGTAGCCTCCTGTCGTCCACCCCGCAAGGCTTGGCCCCTTGCGAGGGTCTTGAGCTTGAGCTGATGAAGCTGGGCCGCACTAGGCCCCCACTCGAGCCACGCCGCAGGCCGCAGGCAGGCAAGTCTGGGACCCCCGTTCCCAAAACGCCGACAATGGCTTATGATTTTTTTTCATCGAAAGACTTCATATAGAAGAAGATGGTCACCGGAGGGCCACCAGGGGGCCACGAGATAGGGGGCGCGCCCAGGGGGTAGGGCGTGCCCCCCACCCTCGTGGGCAGGGTGTGGACCACCTGGTGAAGTTCTTGCTCTTAGTATTTTTTATATATTTGGAAAACGTCATCCATGGAGTTTCAGGACTTTTGGAGCTGTGTAGAATAGGTCTCTAATATTTGCTCCTTTTCCAGCCCAGAATCCCAGCTGTCGGCATTCTCCTTCTTTATGTAAACCTTGTAAAATAAGAGGGAATAGGCATAAGTATTGTGACATAATGTGTAATAACAGCCCGTAATGCAATAAATATTGATATAAAAGCATGATGCAAAATGGACGTATCAGTCACGAAGAGCCATACGAGCGGAGGTCGGAAGAGGCGGCGGGGGCACCGTAGAGGCCGGACAAGCATACTCATCAGCGGAGTAGCGGAGACTCGGCCGATGAACACCCATGCGTGCACGAGTAGTAGGACCGGCGGGTGGTGGTGCAGTAGCCGGAGAAGCAACAGGTGCCGGGGGTGCGCCGGGCACTGGCAGGCGGGGCGACCGCCCCGACGAGGCTGGTGAAGAGGCCGGCGAGTCCGGCGAACGGGTGGGCGAGCCTGGCAAGGCGGGCAGGGAACCCGACATGGCCGGTGATGCCGGCGAAGAAGCCGGTGTAGCCAGCGAAGAACCGGGCGTGGCCGGCGAGGCCGGCGAAGGCTCAGACGAAAGCAGCAGAGGAGCCGGCGAGGCCAACGGTGCAGGAACCAAAGGGAAAGGTCCCAGTGCATCACGTCGACGAGTAGAGCCAGACAAGGCGTTATCCTCTCCAGCGGGTGACATCTCCAATTGTTCCTGTGCAAAAGGAAAAGAGCACTCATCGAAATAAACATGCCTAGAGGTGATGACATGGTGAGACACCGGATCATAACATCGGTATCCTTTAGTGTTAGCCAGGTAACCGAGAAAGACACAAGGCAAGGAACGAGGGGCAAGTTTATGAGGGGCGGTGGCTGCGACACTAGGATAACAGAGGCATCCGAAAATGCGAAGACCGTCGTAGGATGGAGGAGACCCAAAAAGAAGATGATGCGCGGTGTAGTTCTAACGGACACAACACGGACGAAGGTTAACGAGGAGGGTGGCGGTGGCAAGGGCATCCGGCCAAAACTAGGGTGGCATGTAGGCGTGAAACAGAAGGTGCGGATGCAGTCATTAAGAGTGCGAAGAACGCGTTCTGCCCGACCATTTTGCTGGGAGATGTATGGACAGGTTAACCGAAAGATGGTGCCGTGGTTGGAGAGAAGTGTACGAATGGTGATGTTATCAAATTCCTTCCCGTTGTCAGTTTGGAGAGCATGGATGGGACGACCAAACTGTGTAGACACGTAGGAGTAGAAGGCGAGGAAAGTGGCGGGAACGTCAGATTTCCGACGAAGCGGAAAGGTCCACACAAAATGAGAGTAGTCATTGAGAATAACAAGATAGTATAGAAAACCAGAGTTACTTGAGATAGGTGACGTCCACACATAGAATTAATTCAAAAGGATAAGAAGCAACTGTCGAAGAAGAACTAAACGAGAGTCTAACATGTGTACCCATGCGGCATGCTTGACAAGAATGAGCATCCGCTTTATTGCATGAAAAAGAAAAATCCTTGACTATTTGACGAAGTGCAGTGGAGCTAGGATGACCGAGACGGGCGTGCCAAAGATCGATGCCGGCGGAAAGAGCGAGAGGTCCAGTGTGTGATGACGATGAAGGTTGGATGGGGTACATGTCGCTGGGACTATCACATCGGTGAAGAACCATCCGGGTGCGGGCGTCCTTAACAGAGAAACCAACTTCGTCAAATTCGACAGTTACAAAATTATCACGGGAAAGATTACGAACAGAGACTAAGTTCTGAATAAGTTGAGGAGACACGAGCATATTATTAAGAGACAATGGCCTAGACGTAGAAGAAAAAGGATTAGAGCCAACGTGAGTAATGGGAAGACCAGCGCCGTTACCGATGATGATACGAGAAGATGTGTGAACAGGAGACGCGGAGGAGATGTTACCCAGGTAGGCTGCCATATGAGATGATGCACCGGCGTCCATGAACCGGTCGCCACTACCGGTGTAAGAACTGGGCCGAGGCGTGTACTGCAGCGCCGAGAGCAGAGCCGGGTCGTAGGAGACCGGCGGCGTGGGGTAGCCGGTAAACCCCATCACCCCCACCCTCCCCCCCACCGGGGTTTGGCGCGCCATAGACAAACGGTGCAGGGTAGGGGGAGGCGGTGGTGTCGGAGCGCCGAGCTGGGGGACGCGTAGAAGGCCTGGTGTGCCGCTGGTCGAGGCCCGAGAAGTCCTGGAAGTGGAGCGCGGGGAACCGGCATTGTATAGGCGTGTACAACCCCGATCCAGGGATTGTGGCCGGTGCCCCATGGTGGCGAGGGAAGTTGATGTTGCTGGCCACCACCACGCTGCTGTCCACCGCCGTTGTTGGAGCGGTTGCCATGGCCACGGTGACCACCACGGCCGCGCCGGTCGTCCTGGTTCTGCTGCTGCTGTTGGGGCAGAGGCACCGGCGCCGGAGGCCGAGGCGGAAGGGCGCCGTAGCCACCCGCACCAGCGGCTGCTGGAGGCACCGGTGGGCGAGGCTGCGGAGGCAGCGGGGCGCCGTGGCCCCCGGCGGGAAGTGCTGATGTAGACCCGCCGTGGGAATAGTCGGCGGCGAAGGTGGTATGAACCGCAGGAGCCCGCAGGTTCTTCAGGTGACGCTCCTCAAGACGTAGATAGGCCACCGCCCGTTCATAAGTAGGGTTAGCCATAAGGGTAAGATTGGACGCGGCATTACCGAGATCTTCGTTTGAGGCCGGCGGTGAGGGTGGAGAGGAGGAGCTCGTCCCCAACCTTGAAGCCGACGTCGTTGAGCTCGTCGGAGAGAGTCTTGAGGCGCATGCAGTAGGCGTCGATGGAGGAGTCGTTTTGGTGGCAACCAAAAAACTCCTGCTGCAAGAAGACGATCCGTTGGAGCTTGTTGTCGGTGAAGAGGCCGATGATCTTCGTCCACACCGTGTAGGCATCATCACCGCCGCGAACAATGGTCTGAAAGATATCCTTGGACACTGTGAGGAAGAGCCACCGGATGATGGTGGCGTCAACCGCCATCCAATCCTCATCGTGACGCATGGCGAGGAAGTCGGTGGTGCCGTCGATGTGGTCACGGAGGTTGTACTCACGGAAGAGGAGGTTAAAATAGGTTTTCCATGCATAGAAGTTGGCCTCCGTGTGGGATAGCTTGATCGGAACGCGATCAAAGATTGGGACATCGCGGATGTAGGCCGGGTCAGGGAGAGAACCGACCTCGGAGGAGGAGGCGAAGGGGTTGCTAAGGTCAGAGCGGCTGGAGTGCGACATGGCAGCGATGGAGGGAGGGCTTCGGGAGGTTAGGGTTTTGAAGAAGTAGCGGTGCAGCTAGGGTTAGGCGGCGTGCGACGGGATGGAGGCAACGCGCGGCTGGGGAGGGTAGCGAGGCGTGGCAGAGAGGCTAGCGACGCACAACTAGGAAGTGGGAGCGAGGCAGCGGTGGGAAGGATCGCAAGGTGGCGTGGCGATCTAGGTAGAGGCGTGCAAAGGCAGGACGCGGCAGCGGGAGGAGGGATCGCGCGGGAGCAGCTAGGGTTGCGACACGCGGAAGGTCCTAGTTAGGCTGATATCATGTAGAGGATTAGAGAATTCGTGCAACTCACGATATATTGATCGGGTGCATATGCACGTATATATATAGGTATAAGGGTAACCACGTCCTCAATTATACAAAAGAGAAAACGGCTTGTGGTAAAAAAAATATACATGCAATATACATATCTCAACAATAACCACTGCTCCATCCATCTACCGGATATATATGCCCGTGGCTTGGCCGTTTTCGTAGGTATTGTACACGTCTCCGGCCGTGGCGAACGTACGTAGGTGCCACTGCCACCACATCATCCCTAGTTCCTGCCGTGTACCCCACGTGTCCTTGTCCACTGCCACACGCCGGCAGCTCCGACGTCCGAAAGACATGCCACCGCTTAAGCCCACTCTTCATATAGTCGCGCAGCGCACCCCCTACAGCTCCGTGCTCTGGCATACAGTGTGGCCATAGTGGTGAACTGACAAGAGCTACTGCGAGCAAGGCACGCCGGAGATCCAGATGGGCTGCAACGACAAGTGCGGGTGCGCCGTGCCGTGCCCCGGCGGCACGGGCTGCAGGTGCACCTCGGCGAGGAGCGGCGCGGCGGCGGGGGAGCACACGACGTGCGGGTGCGGCGAGCACTGTGGGTGCAACCCGTGCGCGTGCGGGCGCGAGGGGACGCCGTCCGGGCGGGCGAACAGGAGGGCCAACTGCTCCTGCGGCGCGGCCTGCAACTGCGCTTCGTGCGGCTCGACGACCGCCTGATCGATGGCCGACGCGTCGACGCGCCACTAGTCGTGAACTGATGCACTAGTAGTAGAGCTAGCTACTGAGTTAGCCATAAATAAGTGCCGCTGAGCCGTGATGAGTCATATGTGGGCGCGTCGTGTGTATTACCTACCCACTCGCATCAGTGTGTAAGAACGAATAAATAGTTTCTGTGAGTTATTTTCTTCGTTCCTAAACGTACTTGAAGTCTTTTGGCTTGTTACAAGTTTTACTTGTTGCAAAATATTTGTACTTCTTCGATTTTCTTAAGAAAAATGACCAAGTCTAAACAAAAATCTATTGAGATCTACAATATAAAATATATATAATATGAAAATATATTCTCATAGTAAATTTGAGGTTATAGATGTCTATATATTTTTATATAGACTTAATAGAAAATGCAAGAATAAAAGATTTCATTGCTTAACCATTGTGGTTAGACTACAGCGAATGAGGGACCCGATCTAAGCCACATCGGAGTGCGCTTGTTGTGATACCCAAACTGAGCAGGACCATAAGCCACACAAGACCATAAACCACATCATTGTTGTGATAACCAAGCTGAGGAAGACCATGAGCCACCTCTCTTTGTCGGCGACCCATGAATTCGTCTTTCCTCTGTTGCTCCGGCGAGGAGAGGAACCCGGTTGCCTGGTTTAGGTTATGAGTTTTTCGTTGTTTCTAATTTCATAGATGGGGCACTTAGGTGGATGGCGACGCTTCTTATTCCAGTTTGTGTTTTGAGCTCTGATCTTTCTCGAGTTCGTTCATGGACGTACTTGACGGAGCCCTAGAGTAGATTCGTGTAGTCTTTTTGGGGCGATGAGATTTGGTCTTCTTGAGCCCCAGAGTAGATTTGGTCTTTTTGATAGTCTTCTTGACGGAGCCCTAGGGTCTTTTTGATAGTCTTCTTGACGGAGCCCTAGAGTAACAAGATTTGATGTCAGATACTTTAGATTTGTTTAAGGGTGCAACAACGGCGGCTTTAGGATAAGATTTGTTGAAGGGTGCAACAACGGCGGCTTCAGGATACTGGTCCTTAGGGACCCGTACATGAAGACCTCTCAGCTGTCATCAACAACATCAATCAAACCGGCTCTGATAATAGCGACAGTGACACGGCGGCGGTTCGTTCTGGCGATGGTAGTGGTCGTTCAGTGGTTTTAGAAAGTGGCATTGACAGCTTATTCTGAGAATGGCAGTGGTCATTTTTTTTAGAATCTCGATGTAGTTTTATTATGTTTAAGCTGCTCTATACTTCCGAGGAACTTTAATAATAGATTGGATCGTTTTTGAAAAAAAGGAAGATCATAAGCTACACCGTTGCACGAGTGACATATGGTCGAGATGGTAAAGTTTCCATCCAGTGGAAGAAGACGTTTTATATCACTGATGATCCCACTATTTTGCGAGCTATCAGCTTCTATTTCTAAGACTTAATCAAATTCAATGAAGTTTGACTTAGGATAATTCTAAAACTTTAATTATTTCTAAACAGAAGAAGGTATAAGATTTGTTTTGAAAGAGTGAGTAATTGGTTGCACGCTTTAGGCCAACAACTAAAAAGGGGATTGAATTTAGTTCAGAAACTCATTAATTTGATCAAATAAGGTCAAAATCGATCCGGAAGGTAAAAAGCCGATGACGTGGCTGCCATGTTAGCGTACCCTTTGCTTGCTGGCTTACTAACTTATTTATGGGGACCTTTTTATAAAGTGGCCGGTTTTCTATGGAGGAAAAATAAAATAAAATGCAATGTTATGAATGGGACTTGCCAAAGCCGATCCGGAAGGTAAAAAACCGAAGACGTGGCTACCATATCAGCATACCCTTGCTTGCTCGCAAACCAACTTTTTTACAGGGACCTTTTTACAAAGTGACTGCTTTTTTTTCATAGCCCAGCTAATGGCGTATGAAGGAAATAAAATAAAATAAAATGCTATGAATGGGAGTTGAACCCACGCCGTGAGAGAGGATAATGGCCTTGATAACCGGTAGGGAACACCTGATTTTGTATAAGAGAAGCTGATTTAATATATTTTAATGATTTCGTGCCATCAAGCAATCGCAGATACGTGATCAGGTGATGATACCAAGGGTATATATTGCACTGTTATATTTTCTCTTAAGGTGACCTTATATATTGTTATCTTTTTCTTTTTGTGAGGGAGCTTGTATATTGTTCTGAAGATGTATATATATTATGGTTGGGATCTTAACGTTACCAACATTAAGTAATGTAAGCCTTTGAAGACACAAAATACTTTGAATTCTATAGCAAAATGGCAGCTCATTGCAACGGGAGAAAAGAAAACTATTACCGAAAGTTCCTACCAAGGATCCTATCCTATTGGGTATTTGTTCCCCGCCTTTTCCCGCTAGGATCAGAAATCTTATATTTTTCATATCCATATACTATTGAATCCTTGGGGTTCTAGAATCCGCCTTACAATTTCCAATGGCCATGCCCACATTTGATGCATCATCAAGATACATTATCACTCTCAATTCCGTGAAATCAGGAACATCTTTTTAAACTCGTGCACATATTTGAAATCATGAATATTTTTTAGATTCGTGAACACTTTTACAAATTTTTGAACAATTTCTAAAATCAAGAACACATTTTGAATTCATAAAAAAATTATACTATTTGCAAACATTTTTAAAAAATTGTGGACATTTTTTAAAACAATTTCCGTGAATAGCGAACATTTCTAGAATCAATGATTTTTTTAAATAGGTAGAATCATTTTTGAAATTCACAAACATTTTTCTGATTTAACGAACACTTTTCTTATTTAACGAACACTTCTTGAAATGCAAGATCATTTTCTGAACCAGTGAACATTTTATTAATGAATAAACTATTTCGTAAGTCATGAATAGTTTTTTAATTTTTAGGATATTTTTCCACTCATGAATATTTTTTGAATTTACAAAATTTTGTTCAATTTCATTAACAGTTTTTAACACACGAACTTTATAAAAATCATGAACATTTTTTTATTTCCTGAACATTTATTTTTGAAATTGCAATCTTTTTTGAATAAGCAAACATTTTTTACAAAATCGCAAACATTTTTGGAACTGACAAACATTTTATTTCAAAATTATTTTTTATTTTCGGAACAATTTTGAGGTCCCAAATTATTCTAAATAAATAAATAATAATAAAAGAAATTTAAAAAGACCGTCCAGACATGGGCTGCCCCAAACAGGCGCGTTGCGTCTTCTCCCAGCGCCAGAGCACGGTATAGAAAGTACATACTGCATGGGCCGGCCCAGGCGTGGATTGCCTTGTGTAAAACATGTTTTTATCACTTATAGATGGCATTGGTTTATTGAGAAGTGTTCTCACTTGCTCTTGACTTATCACTTGAAGACATACAGATAGGTTAAGACTGTCAAGGTGTGATCAAAGATATCCACGGAAATATGGGTGGGCTACACTCTAGCATTATTAAGGAGATCAATCTTACATCTCAGCAGTTCTCTCGTTGTTCCTTCATCTTCGAAGGAAGAGAAACTAATCTTGAGGCACATAGCCTCGCTAAACATACTCTAGGCTTTTCTTTAGGACGTCATGTGTGGCTCCTTTATCTGTCGGATCTACATTGTATTCCTATGAACTTTTATAATCAATAAAGTCAAGTGTGTTTAGACTCATTTTTTTTATATAGATGGCATTGGTGGGTAATATTTTATATTTTTGTGGCAATTTTCATGATGTACCGCCAGAAGCAATAGCCTTTTTATTATAAGGTATATAGATATAGATATAGATATAGATATAGATAATGGTCAGCATGCAATGCTCCCTTTCCATATGTTTTTTGAACATATGTTTAAAAGAATTAGCTGAATCTTTTTTCTTGAGGCCCTAATGAACTGAATCTTCATCTTGTAATATATAATATCCGCTTCATCATTTTATATAAATGTCTTAATGTCCTACTGGTTAGCGAGCCCTTTGCTACACCCAAGGGCATGGGTTCAAATCACGTAGAGTTCATGTTAAAAAATTTACCCTGTACACCGGCGTGGCAGTCACGTGGTCGGTTTTTTACCTCCTAGATTGGTATTGGCCTTATTAGATAAAATTTGTAAGTTTATGGACTAAATTCGTTCACTTCCCGAGTTCTTGGTCTAAAGCGTGCTTTTAGTTTAAGTTAATACCTCCTAGATCGGTATTGACCTTATTAGATAAAATTTGTAAGTTTATGGACTAAATTCGTTCACTTCCCGAGTTCTTGGTCTAAAGCGTGCTTTTAGTTTAAGTTAATGTATGACTAATGACGCATTTCACTCTTTTTGAAACAGGGGAAGTACATAAGTTTGTTGTTCATCCATACCCATCGGGTAAATATCATGCACATGCCCATACCAATGGGTACCCATCAGGCTGCTCAACACAATGTCGATGGGTGGTGGCGTAATTGCTAGTCCATTGTATGGTGGAGACTCCAACCACCGAGAGGTTTCTATGGTTGAGAAATTGGTTGTTGGGAGGAGGATGGAATGAGAAACGAAGCCAATTACATACAAAGACTTGGTAGCTTAGTATTTATTACACATGTGACACACCGATAAGACAACCGAGGTAGGGTGGGCATACCATGAACACAAAATCTACCCATGCCTTGCCGGGTAGGATTTGGGCATTGCCCATGGGCGTGGC
>NC_041380.1:376790257-376797501 GCF_002162155.2 Triticum dicoccoides | reverse complement strand
AGCCACTGGACGGTGGTTTTGTTCTGCTGGTGTGCATCGTCGTTCTCATCGATGGAAAGGAAAACATAAAAAAATCCTTTAATAAGTCAATTAAAAAAACAATTGACCACATGCATCGTTCTGATCCAGAGTCCGGGGTTATCTTTTTTTCAAAAAAAGATCAGAAAACGAGTGCTCACTCACCAACTACGTAATGTTTGATTTGACAATTATTATGAATTAACAACTAAAACGTGGCTTCAAAGGATCTTTTCTTTGCACAACAAACTAGCTATCTTAGCCAGGGACAAACCAACTAGGCCTAGTTGTATATATGTCACCGTTCTCCCGAGATGGCATGTACACGCACTCGAGCTTATTATCCTTCATATTGTAGCAGTACGCCGCGGCGCAACTAGTTACCGCAGACGAGTAATCATCATGAAAATAATAAATCCGTGTCCCACCGCCGTCACGATCATCGCCAAAGGCGGCATGGTAGCTATCCAAGAATAATTCGTGGTCGCCACCGATGTCGTCCGCGGC
The DNA here is from genome assembly GCF_002162155.2 of Triticum dicoccoides. Taxonomy (NCBI): domain Eukaryota; kingdom Viridiplantae; phylum Streptophyta; class Magnoliopsida; order Poales; family Poaceae; genus Triticum; species Triticum dicoccoides. The sequence goes on along the minus strand of NC_041380.1, from coordinate 376,796,976 downwards.
CACCTTGCGCCAGACGGGCCCTCCGTCACCTTTCTCTGACCCGGACGATAACTCGAAGACGTGGAACCCCTCCGGCCTAGAGGACTTGACGCATATTTTGAGCAAAAGCACCTTGCCCGGCACCGCAACAAGCCGGAGGCAACTGAACTCATCCGGAGCATCGCCGCCGGAATGCTTGTACCTGAAGTTCGAGGTCGCCGGGGGCACGTCGACCTGGTGGAGGACCTCGAGTGTCGCGGCATCGAACACCACCGTCACGCCTTCGTTGTCCAAGGCGAGCATCTTGCCCTGGGACTCGGAGTAGGCGAAGTCATTGAAGAAGTATTCTGAAATGGGGTTAGCTACCTTCGTCCAGGCGGCGTCTCCTGGTCGGCAGAAAACCATCCCCGTATCTCCATGCAGAAGGTGATACGGCAAATGTGAAAATGTGTGATAATTCGAGGTACGTTTTCAAGAATAAAATAAGAGGGTGTACGGCAGTAATCTTGAAATTTGAACGTCCGATACCAGTCATCTTCCGGCGCACCACGACCCATGTCTGTAGGCGCTTCTTCATGATCGGGAGCCTGCTCGTCACCCAGATGCGTGACCTCGGACGCGGCGCTGCCGTCACCAACGGCGTTGAGATTGGGCTCTTCATGATCGGGAGCGTCCTCGTAACCTAGGTGCGTGACCTCGGACGCGGCGCTGCCGTCGTTGAGATTTGGCTCTTCATGATCGGGCGCGTGCTCGTAACCCATATGCGTGATCTCGGACGCGGCGCTGCCGTCACGGACGGCGTTGAGATTGGGCAGCGCGCCCGTGGTGCCCGTGGGCAGGTGCTTCAGGTGACAGGAGACGTCGCGGGCGTCGCCTGGTGACAAGGGGAAGACGAGCGCGTGCTCCGAGCCGCCCCGAGGAGCGGCGGGAAGCAGGAGGCGCGGCGTTGGTCTCACGGCAGCGCGCCACGCCCGGCAGACGGAGCGGAAGGTGGCAACTCCCATGACGGCATCGCGCGTCCTCCGGCCGATGGGTTCCAGGAGGTCCGACGGGAGCTTCAGCCAGTCGGGTTGTTCGTCCATCGTCGTGGTACTAGGGGACGTACGGCAGGAGCACGGCGGAGGCAAAGATATATATGCACGAAGTATATTTGTATGTAGCCCCAATACACATCTATGTTTATGGGAACCCGATCGGAATACTACTCCTACTTGATTTGAGAATACGAGATGACCACGAACAGCACGTTGTGTGCGGCGGAGTCCGTGACGGATCAAGCGATGTCGGCGCGGACCGGACTGCCGACCCGACTCGAACGCCTCGATCGATCGATTCGATATAAATATCCACGACCCGAGCAGCACAGCCCCATCGTTCCAAAGCAACCGAGCGAAACACACGATCGTGAGGAGTCGACAAAAACAGGAAAGAGCGGCCGCCGACGACAACAAGATGCAGATCTTCGTGAAGACCCTGACGGGCAAGACAATCACGCTGGAGGTGGAGAGCAGCGACACCATCGACAATGTCAAGGCCAAGATCCAGGACAAGGAGGGCATCCCGCCAGACCAGCAGCGCCTCATCTTCGCCGGGAAGCAGCTCGAGGACGGCCGCACGCTCGCCGACTACAACGTGCAAAAGGAGTCGACGCTGCACCTGGTGCTCCGCCTCCGCGGCGGCACCACCATCAAGGTCAAGACGCTCACCGGCAAGGAGATTGAGATCGACATCGACCCCACCGACACGGTGGGCCGCATCAAGGAGCGCGTCGAGGAGAAGGAGGGCATCCCACCCGTGCAGCAGAGGCTCATCTTCGCCGGCAAGCAGCTCGCCGACGACAAGACTGCCAAGGACTACAATATCAAGGGTGGAGACGTGCTGCACCTCGTCCTCGCCCTCAGGGGCGGTGGCTCTTGCTAGAGCCGACTAGTCATAGGGTATAGCCGCGGTCTTGCTACGTTAATATTTTGGTACTTTATAAAAGATAAAAGTTATTTTTCCTGTTGGTTTGTATTTTGGGCCTTTGTTCTGCAATTTCTGTGTACCATCTCTTCTCTGGACCATGCACTTACATTAATAACAATCTTTGTCTAACTTTAGGCAGGTCATAGTGGGAGTAACTAAGCTAGTGACATAACACATCCGAAGGCAAAGTTGTTTATGTGGCAATTAGTTATGGGAAGAGGTGTTTGGAGTAACATAATATGATACTATCACATAGCGCTTTCTAAAGGAAAATAAGTATACAAACTAATAAATGCAACCAACTGTGATACTACATCTATGTTACTTTACACTGAGAAGATAGTAATATAGATTATCATATGCATAACACTCGTCTAAGTTACTCTCCACCATGACTGGCGGAAGAGAATTTAGGGCACGCAAGTGTCGGAGCATGCACTTTGTGGGCCGTTGATTTGCGCCAAAATTCGCACATATGTTTGTGTATATGGTCTTTCTGTGTTGTATAATGCTTTGTATAATGTGTCCTAATGTTATGTATATCTAATCGTATATCTATTTTTCTGTTGAGTCAGATAACTATTCGTGTGGGGTACATACAGTTAGTGTATCTACACATATACAACTCCCAAGGAAAACGATCCATTGGGAGTATAGATAGCTAGCTCTTCTTCCCTGTTCTTCTTCGTTGTTATCTCTCTCTTTCAGCTGGTTCGATTTCATCTTACAAGAAATAGAATCATGAAGTAAAATTAGTTATTATATTAATCTACAAAAATAGATACAAATTATCAGCAATATAAGTGGAGTTCGGTCGGAAGCTTAGTCGAGAAGGTCTGTTATATTTGCATTTTTTTTCTTGATAACTTTTGTTGTTGTATCATAGTTGAAATCTATAATATTTGTGGGGTATATATGGTAAGTAAATTTGCATATTGATGGTTCAATTCGTTTGTTTGGTTTGTTCAATCGACATATTTGGATATATTAACTGTGTTTTATCTAAAATAATAGATAATATCATTTCCAGCGCTACAATGTATATATGAATACTTTTTGTTCAGTTACTGAGGATGAAACTTAGTCTATTCAACTTTTAGTTATTACATATTTTACTTCATGAGTAGTAACATATATTGACTATATTAACTTGAAATCCTATATTAACTGTGTTCGTTGTGACATGCTAAGATTCCAAATGTTATATGGGGCATATTATGGTTTCACATGTTAATAATATTGAATTATAAGTTAAGCCGTCATTTATTAAGCCATTGTTCTATTCTTCTTAGTTCCTGTTTCTTCTTATATCTTCCTATTCCATGAAACATCCATGGTTAAGCCTACTTTGAATCGGTTGAATGCCTTGAAGATATGAACACACATGACAGTATATAGGTAGGGAAAGGAACATAATTCTTTGACAATTTGATTTTCTCATCTAAATGAAATAGAGCATCTTCTTTCCTTATGGATTGAAGGTCTTCAAACATATGACCGCCCGCCCAAATATGCTCCTTCCAAAAGTTTTGAAAAAGTTTGCTGTACAACTTGGAAATTTTGTTATTGATGTTGTTATTTGTTACTTTTCATCCTTGAACAACTTTTGTGTTCGAGATTTGGATTATGATGGGTTTGATGTTAGAATGCAGCTACAATAACTGGCAGTACATGTAACAAGTTAGAGTCACCGGAACTTTATGTGGATGCTTTTTGGAGAAGTTACATATTATGAAATAATTCTAATAAAAGGATGTTTGGACCAAATTGAATTCTAATAAACCTAATGTTTGGACCAGATCGAATTATAATATAATATTGATTCAATATTATTAATCATATTAATGTCTTTAAAATTCTGTTGATTTTCTAAAAATAATATTATTTCACATATTATTTGAGATATTAACAATTTGAACAATGCAAGTTTATGATCTAGAACATTGTGAACAAAATCAGTTTTTGCACATTTTTTCATTTAGAAAACATCAATTTAGTTTAGAAAGTCATGAATTAAATTTTAAATAAATTGTATGGTAGTATGGATGCTGCATTTACGCGTGTGCACAATCCAACACAATATGGGAAGACGAGACGTTTGACCGCCACCTGCCTCTTGTAGTTAATGACGGGTCTTATATAATTAGACAGCTTCATGGGGTAGTTCCTCACTGCATAACCGTATCCTCTCTAATACACTCTCCACTTGTTCATCAATGTCGGACAACGGCGAATACGGGGTTCTGCGGTCGATCCTCTATTGGAGTTTTGGGTGGAGTTGCATCTGGTGTTGCAGGAGATTTTCCGGCTTTACATCGAGGAAGAGGAGGAGGCTCATGCAATGGATGAGTTTCGGGAAGAGATCTGGGCGCAACAGGAAGAGAACATCAACGACATATTCGGATTGGTGTACGGTCCTGGTCGCATTGGTCACAGGGGTCGTGACCATGGGCGTGGCCGTGGGCATGGTAGCGGTCATGGCCGTGGGCATGGAGTTAGCTTCGCTGGGGGTCAGAGATGGTGGCATTGCTGACGGGAGGTTTGGAGGTGCCGCTGCTGCCAGTCGTGGCGGTCGGGTCAGCGGTGCTGGTGTCCGAGGCAGATGAGGTGCTCTTGATGGTGGCTGTGGAGAGAATTACTGGTTCTACTATCCGTACCTATCTATCTATCAACATCTCATATTTGTGGTTCTAAGTTGAAAGAGTTTGTAGATTTGGGGAAAAAAAGTTCATGAATTTGAAAACAAAGTTCGCGAACTTAAGAAATATTCACAAATTTGAAAGGTCCATTGATTTAAGAAAAACTTCACAATTTAAATATAGTTCATGAATTTTAAAAAAGAAATAAAAAGAAAAAAGAAAAAGAAAAACCAGAGCCCCCAAAAAACCTAACAGGCTCTCATTGGTTAGTGTTATATTTGAAGAATAAAAAGAAGGTAACAAGGTACAAGAAGAAAGTAGTCCAGTTGGTTACCGCAGTTGTACTAAGCATACATGTGCTGGGTTCGAATTATGAGGATATCTGCTATGTTGATGTGTTTAGGAGGATTGTCCTGAAGTAGATGTGTAGTGTTAATTGTGTGCACCTTAGTTATATAGAGACCGGGTGTCACTCATTACGGAATATATCCGCTTGATGCTACATTATGAGATAATAGATGAATCTTTATAAAAAAAGATATTTTCTTATGGCTAACAAAGGCTACATGAAACTACCACATCTACCGGCAGAAAAAGAAGAAGCTGCCACACATGCGAAAGCATGTTTACTCAAGGCATAAGCGGAACATGTATATCGAACAGTGAAAGAGCAAAAGCTAATATAGGTCAAATGAACTGATCATAGGCAAAATTTGAACAAGTTACACTACACCAGGCTAACATGGACGAAGCCACAAGAAGACTATGCACCAGCCAGAAAAAAAGGGAACAGTCAATTGAGTATTTCCGCGATCTCTGTTACATCATAGTCATTACCCATCCGTGCACTTGATGGAAACAGACATCAATGTAAGTTTTGTATTACTAGCAGCTTACATTACAAGGTAATACAGACAGACTATCGAGGTGAAAGTGATTCACACGATGATCATCTTAAGAATCAGAACATGGTATATGTGGATAGGTCAGTAGAATAGAACAGCAGAAGAACAAATGTACAAGCAGAGTGACAGGCCTTAATCTCTGCATTTAGATCTTGACTTGCACAAGCTGGCGGACGGTATTGATGTTCACCCTGCCAATTCCTTCTTCTCCCCAGATCTTGCCATGGCTGTTCTGAAACACGTAGTACCATTCGCGGCCTCTGACGCCATAACCAATTATCGCAACAGCATGGGAAGCTATGCGCCCTTTTTCCGTTAATACAGGAACATCCTTGTCAAAACTGTAAATATCGCCGGGCTTCAACTTGCGATAATTCCTAGATATACTGAAAGTGCCCAACATGCAAAGTGCTCTGTTAAGCGAGTCTTGAACTCGTTTGGGCATTTTAGCTTTAGGATTGGGGCAGGACTTGGTGGGCTTTGGAAGGTAAATTGGGTCTATCTCGTCAAAGCTCTTGATATTGTAAGGGCCAACTATCGTCCCGTTCTCGTCTCTCCCGAGGGCCCCCGTTTTAATCAGTATCTGTAAGATTCTCCACAATCTTAGAAATCCCGTACCCCCTTTGGTTTCTTCTCCAATTACACCATGCTCCTGTTTGAACACGAAAATAGTGAATAATCTAAAGCGCAAGTTTATATTTGTTGCTAGAACATTTCCTTATTTTGAAACCGACTTACAACAGTTCTACTTCCACTAGATAGAATTGTGACCTGAAAAAAAAACTTAAGACGGTTCTACTTCTAGACAATTGTTGTAGATTATCAAAAAGAAAAGGAGTAGTAATTAAATTGTATTATTCTAGCTCAAAGCAAGCATGGGCTCCCAACCGCTGATGGTTTCTTTTAGGAACCTAAACAGTTCAGTTTTTACTACTGTCACTACTCCCTCCATTTATACAAAGATGAGATGTTTTGGATATTTCAATATGGAATACATGTGGATTGAAATGAGTGAACAAACACACTAAAATATGTATACATTTCAATCAAAAAAAGCTAGAAAATCTTATAACAATGAACAGATGGAGTACAAAGGTGGAAAGGCGGAAAACTGCATTGATCAACACAAACCAGTTAGATAATTTACCTGCTCATACAACTCTCTTAAATTATCATCAGATAGTATAACTTCAAAATCTTCTTGCGGGCACTGTTTTGGGTACCGAGCGAA
>NC_041380.1:376775704-376790109 GCF_002162155.2 Triticum dicoccoides | reverse complement strand
AAAAAATCTCGAATAATTTGAAAATTTTGAATTCAAACGCTCACAGCATAGTTAAATACAGGCCATCTCTTATCCAACCGCAGAGCTAGTCGCGGCCAAGTGGTAAAGCCAACCTTTTCTAAGCTGCTAGACGCGGGTTCGAATCTGGCCATACGCTTTTTATTTTTCTTTTTGAGGATGCAAAAGTTAAAAAACACTGCTAAAATGTGGGGAGACCAGGGTTCGAACTCGGGACTTCTACACAGGTTGGTAGCTGCTGCCGAATAGCCACTAGGCCAGAGAAGCGTTAGTGATGTTTAGGACTGATAAACCTATCTATATCTACTTCAAAAAAATTTGAATTCAAAATTTGATTTGAAATTTCGTGCGAAATTTTTCCGGAATTTCGTGGTTACCGTGGTAACCGCAAATTCTGGTGCCCCACGAGAAAAAAGGTTCGCTCGGGATCTAAAACCTTGCTTGCGGGTCTTCTAAAGCACCCGCCCGCTTCTTATATGATTCTGTTATAGTGCACGGACTATGAATGAAGCAGGTGCCTTGAATTGAGACAAGGGCAATTATATTATGAGTTTAAGAAACACATAACAAGAACAGAGAAAAGAAAAATGTAACTCGTTTAACCTGAATTTCCCTGGTCACGGACAGACGGGATTATAGGTTTCATGTGGTAAAGCTGATTCTTCCAATTAAGTTCATAATCTGCCTCCATTTTTCCCTAGAAATCAAGAAATAAGCAGCATGCATGTTATGATACTGCACAGGATGCTTCTAATATATCTGTCCGCAAGAGCCTAACATTGCTAGGATATGACCAGAAATTCGGCCGGCACCAAGCACGATACGCTTCTCCTAAAGCCCACTCGGCTCTACACGACGGCATGGTCTCCATGCATCGACTTCACGTCGCACATCGGCCAGGCACGCCCGCATGCCCTGACTATCCTCAACTACGCAACTCGCGTTCAGACTGGATTTTACCTCCCGTTCATGGCCCAGCCATTCGTTGTGGAACTTTCTTTTGTTGCTGTTCTAATACCTCACCAAGCTAGTCAGATACACATTAACAGGGAACAGATAAGACACTGTTTTGAGCCCAGGTACATACACACGCTATACTTCTCACGAGAAGTATACTTCTCTGTCCCCGCAAAAGAAAAAAAGGCAAGTATGCTTCTCTGGAACAAAGATGTGGGAAATAGGAGCGAGGTATTACTGTGTTTCTATGAGTGAAAAAGAGCAACTACGTCTTAATCCACATCCCTTCATTTTCCTCAGTTTGCATTAAGAATTGCTCTTCTAGTTATGCAAAAATTATAATAAGACATCCATGTATCATGCATGCATGCATGCATGCGGTCTCTCCCTTTTGCAAAACACACGATGACCTGCCTATACCATCTCCACTCTATCCCCTCACGCTCCCTCATTTACCATGCACACATGAACAAACTTAAGAAAAATGATGCAGATCTGGATAAAATTTTGTAGATAGAATCAATGCATATTTTGTGCAACCAGTCATATTGAATTTCAACGATAGATGCGAAAATCTCATGCATTTCAGATTATGAACCAAAAAGTTGCCTGCCTAGAAAAATTATGATAAAAAGATAGCCATCTGAACAAGCATATATATATGGACCATTTGGAAATCGGATTCAAAAGAAATCTGTAGCATTATACAAATATAACAGGGGTTGGGAGTTCCGAAGTAGATTCAAATTCATGAAGTCAGATCCAAACTGTAAATTCTCTTGTGCAATATAAATTCCTGATGGATTGATCAAAATTCTACACCTCTGTATTCTAAATTCTCTTGAAGTGTGCACACTTGGGCTGGAAAAATGTCGTTGCTAGCTGAATTCTACTACATCTAGATTCTGTACATGCTAGCTAAGTTCTGAACTCGACATCCCTTGCTTGTAATTTTGGTGCACTGACCCACTAACCAATTTACCACATTGCCTCGATGATCAAGCCCAAGAGAGGAAAATCAGTGAGCGCAAGTGAGGAACCGTGACAAAAACAGGGGGGCAATCAAACTGCAACTGTATTGCTATCACACCATGAAGTCGCATTGCTAAGACGGCGCAAGACTAGGCGATTGAGGCGCGGCGCTGCCAGCATTGCAATGTCCAGAGCAGGCGTGGCCCCTCGGCTCCCCCTCTACCTCCACCAAGCGGGGCTGCGGCTACGCAACCCATTCATCGCCGACGCAGGAAGCCGGTCATCCTGCTTCCATCTCGCGCCCGACATGCTTCTAGGCCCGGTAACCCCCCAATCATCGGCTTCTCCGCGACATCCCCTTCCGAGAAACTAGTTCCGCCACCTGAAAAGAGGAGCCCATGGCCCTCGCGCGCGTTCGTTCCTGCAATTTGGTGGTAGTGCTAGCTAGTATCCCTCAGCAGTCAGCACCACCGCAAAACAATTTCCTGTACCCTCCTCGTGCCCGCCGCGCGCAACCGCTCCAGGCGGTCCTAGTAATGGCCGTCAACATTTCGAGTGCACAGGTCGAAGAGGAGGGGATGGGTGCGCTTGAAACATTACCTAGTGCCTGATGCGCACAGCGGAGAGGACGAAGCGTCGTTGAAGACGGCGGCTGGTGTGGTCGGTCGAAGCCTCAGACGACGAGCGTACGACGCCGGGAGGCTCCGCTGGCTGGCGGGGAGGCGGCGCGGCCGGGGTGGATGTGGAAGACGGGCGAAGAGGAGAGGAAGCGGCGTCCTGGAGATGGCGGACGAACGGCGCGAGGGGGCGGGGAAGGCGTACGACGATCGAGGCGGCGGCCGCGCGGTTGGCCTGGTCGCCTGGGTGACGGGGGAGGAGGGCGGCGAGGAGCGAACACGGCGTGGATGTAGAGACGGGGCGCGAGGAAGCGAAGACGGGGCGGGGCGGTGGCCGCGGCTGGTCTAGAGACTGGGGGGGCGAGGATGCGGAGGAAGGCGAGCGCTTGCTTTGGTCGAGGGTTTACCAGCCCCGCTTCGGTGCGGTGCGTGCTCTTCCATGCCTTGAGGCAAGCCGGAGCGCTCCTATGCTGTTCTGCGCCTGTGGTGGTGTGGGTTTAGGCGTGTGGCCGCCATGTGGGGCTGTAGCATTTACTCACTGACAGAGAGGACCCACGTGCCACCCTCTTCTTTCTTGTCCCAAAAGAATGGAAAAACTCTCCTACCTAGTTTTCTCTCCCATCCCATATGTTGGTCAGGTTTATTACTAGGCTAGGCAAGCACACGCACATCTGCTTTAGCAAGATCACAACAGTGGCTCAGGTTCACATTCCACAACGAATCCTATCAATTTTTACTCTCAACGGTATCATCAAGCATGAGTTGAATGGTGAGGAAAATTGAAGTGAATAAAGTCTTGACAATCCAAGGGCTTGTATGGCAAACTAACTCAATCTCCAGTTGGCATTGCATCTAAGCTCCCTTTTATTGCTCCTGCAGCTTGATAAACCATGTATTGAATAAAAGAAGAACTTGAGGCCTATGCATATGAGCAAGCATTCATGATGCTAGTGGAGATGCCATGAAAGAATCGGATGATACCATTGAAACGCGAAAAATATTAACCTGATTAATTTCATCTTTGGCATTAATGACCCTATACCGTTGCAATCCACAAGGTTGCGCGACCCAAATGGATGTCTGTTTTGTCCAGATTTTATCCGTTTCGGTCGTGCAAAGGGAGACGTCCGGCCTTTTTTCATGGATGTGTTGCCAGTGCGCGCGCCCAACGCGGGCGACACATTTGGTCCTGCCGGTTGGCCGGCGGTCAAATGTAGACATTTTTTAACTAAAAAAAATTGCGTATAGTTTATACAACAAAATAAACCACATAGTACCATAATAATAAATAGTATCACAACCGAATAAAAAACACAAAGTTTAGAACCAAATTTAAATTGCCACAAATACATGAAAAGAAAATGAACCGATACATCTATTGGTTGCCAATGTTATTCCGTGTGTGCTGAACCAAGTCATTTTGGAGTTGCATATGAGTTTGTCAATTACGCATTTCATGACGAAATTGGGTCAACTGATCAAACGTTGCCGGTCTTGGTGATTAGGCACAACATTTTCACCCTGAAATTAAAACCCTTGGTCATAGATGATGTCATCACGCTCATCCTCCACGATCATGTTGTGTATGATCACACAAGCATTCATCACCTCCCAAAGCTTATTGGTGTTGCATGTCAGTGCAGGATGTCGAATGATAACCCATCGAGATTGAAGCACACCAAAAACACGCTCCATATCCTTTCTAGCACTGTCTTGTGCTTGGGCAAATCTTTGTTTCTTCTCTCCTTCCGGATTGGATATTTTCTTCACAAGAGTTCACCATTGAGGATAAATACCATCAGGTAGTTAGTACTCCTTGCTGTATTGGTGGCGATTGATCTCAAAGTTGACCTTCGGGATGTGATCTCTTGACAACCCAAGACCGAGACCTCCATTAGTTTGCGTTATGTTCATGCTTGCATGCCATGTGATGCTTGTTTAATTTTATTTTATTTGCATCATGCATCATGATCAACTTTCCTTTGGTGTTTGCATACTTATTTTTGGTGTTGTGCTCGTGTGTGAACTCCTTCCCTCATATTCATTGTTGTTGCATCTTGCTCATTTCCATTTATACCATCATCAAGTGCAAGACCCCTTTACTAGCTTCTTTCTTTTAAATTCTATTCAATTATTCAATTGAAAATTTTCCTACCATAGACAAATGTTCACTATTTCTGTAAAACTACTAAACCATGCCAAGACCACCTCCTCCAAATTTCAGCTCATTTGGGAATGTTCTGGACAGATTCAAAATTTAGTCAAGTTTGAATTAAATTCAAACTTGATATAATTTCTAGTCTTTAAATAATGTCAGGACATTTTATTCAAATTGTGCATATTCCTCCAACGATATTTTCTTCTTTGAAATATTCCACCTCCAACACCTCTTTCTTTTTTCCAAAGTTTTTGGTTGAAGAAATAAGGAAAAGAAAAGACAAAGGAAGACACTCACCTGAGCTAGCCGCAACCCAGCCGTGCCAGCAGTAGCCCAGCTAGCCGCAGTCTAGCTAGCCTCCAGTGCCGCGGCCCAGCTCACCTGCTCACGCCCGAGGCTTTTCTCACCCACGCGCCGACTTACCCTCACAGCCGTATGCCCACGTGGCACCGTATGGCCTACCTGGCAGCCTCTGGCTACAACACAATAGCGACCCCCATTTTCGTCCTCCTCGCGCCGTGCCATGGGGACCCTTATTCGCCTTATCCTCTTTCTTATCTACAGCCTCGGCGCACCAACCACACACCTGTTGGGGAATGTAGTATTTAAAAAGAAATTCCTACCACACAAGATCTATCTAGGAGATGCATAGCAACGAGGCGGGGAGAGTGTGTCCACGTACCCTCGTAGACCGAAAGCGGAAGCGTTTAGTAACGCGGTTGATGTAGTCGAACGTCTTCAAGATCCAACCGATCCAAGTACCGAACGTACGGCACCTCCGTATTCAACACACGTTCAGCACGATGACGTCCCTCGAGCTCTTGATCCAGTTGAGGACGAGGGAGAGTTCTGTCAGCATGATGGCGTGGCGACGGTGATGATGAAGTTACCGGCGTAGGGCTTCACCTAAGCACTACGACGACATGACCGAGGTGTTGAACTGTGGACGGGGGCACCGCACACGGCTAAGAGATTGTCTGTTGTGCTATTGGGGTGCCCCCTGGCCACGTATATAAAGGAGGGAGGGAGAGAGGAGGCCGGCCAGGTTGGGCGCGCCAGGGGTGAGTCCTGCTTGGACTCCTAGTCCAAGTAGGATTCGCCTCCCCTTTCCTTTCTTCCACCGGAGGGAAAGGAAGGAGCGGAGAAGGAGAAGGAAGGAGGGGGCCGCGCCCCCGCTCCTAGTCCAATTTGGTTTGGGCAGGGGGAGGCAAGCACCACCTCGTGGCCCTTCTTCCCTCTCTCCACTAAAGCTCACTAAGGCCCATTAACTTCCCCAGGGGGGGGGGTCCAGTAACCTCTCGGTACTCCGGAAAAATGCCCGAACGTCTTGGAACTATTCCGATGTCCAAATGCAACCTTACAATATATGAATCTTTACCTCTCGACCATTTCGAGACTCCTCTCCATGTCCGTGATCTTATCCAGGACTTCGAACAAACTTTGGTCATCAAATCACATAACTCATAATACAAATCGTCATCGAACGTTAAGCGTGCAGACCCTACGGGTTCGAGATCTATGTAGACAAGCCGAGACACATCTCCAGTCAATAACCAATAGCTGAACCTGGATGCTCATATTGGCTCCTATATATTCTACGAAGATCTTTATCGGTCAAACCGCATAACAACATACGTCATTCCCTTTGTACTTTATTAGATATGGTGTGATCTATGATGTCTCTTACCGATTTACCACTATCATTTTGGGGTTATGCATTAGAGATAGCTGCATTCACGTTAAATAGGGCACCATCTAAAAATCCGTTGAGATGACACCGTATGAACTATGGTTTAGCAAGAAACCTAAGTTGTCGTTTCTTAAAGTATGGGGTTGCGATGCTTATGTGAAAAGGTTTTAGCCTGATAAGCTCAAACCCAAATCGAAGAAGTGTGTCTTCATAAGATACCCAAAAGAAACTGTTGGGTACACCTTCTATCACAGATTCGAAGGCAAAACTTTTGTTGCTAAGAGTGGATCCTTTCAAGAGAAGGAGTATTCTCTTGAAAGAAGTGAGTGGGAGGAAAGTAGAACTTGATGAGGTAATTGTACCTTCTCCCGAATTGGAAATTAGTTCATCACAGAAATTAGTTCCAGTGATGCCTACACCAATTAGTGAGGAAGTTAATGATGATGATCATGAAACTTCAGATCAAGTTACTACCGAACCTCGTAGGTCAACCAGAGTACGTTACGCACCAGAATGGTACGGTAATCCTGTTCTGGAAACCATGTTACTAGACAATGACGAACCTACAAACTATGAGGAAGCGATGATGAGCCCAGATTCCGTGAAATGGCTTAAGGCCATGAAATCTGAGATGGGATCCATGTATGAGAACAAAGTATGAACTTTGATTGACTTGTCCGATGATCGGCGAGCCATTGAGAATAAATGGATCTTCAAGAGGAAGACGAACGCTGATAGTAGTGTTACTAGATACAAAGATCGACTTGTCGAAAAGGGTTTTTAGAAGTTCAAGATGTTGACTACGATGAGATTTTCTAACTCGTATCGATGCTTAAAGTCTGTCCGAATCATGTTAGCAATTGCCACATTTTATGAAATTTGGCAAATGGATGTCAAAAATGCATTCCGTAATGGGTATCTTAAAGAAGAATTGTATATGATGCAACCAGAAGGTTTTGTCAATCCTAAAGGTGCTAACAAAATGTGCAAGCTCCAGCGATCCATCTATGGACTGGTGCAAGCATCTCGGAGTTGGAATTTATGCTTTGATAAGTCGATCAAAGCATATAGTTTTATACAGACTTGCGGTGAAGCTGTATTTACAAGAAAGTAAGTGGGAGCGCTACAGCCTTTCTGATAAGTATATGTGAATGACATATTGTTGATCGGAAATGATGTAGAATTTTCTGGAAAGCATAAAGGAGTATTTGAAAGGAGTTTTTCCAAGAAGACGTCGGTGAAGCTGCTTACATATTGAACATCAAGATCTATAGAGATAGATCAAGACACTTGATAAATTTTTTCAATGAGTACATACCTTGACAAGTTTTTGAAGTAGTTTAAAATGGAACAGTCAAAGAAGGAGTTCTTGCCTGTGTTGCAAGGTATGAAGTTGAGTAAAGACTCAAAACCCTACCACGGCGGAAAATATAAAGAGAATGAAAAGTCATTCCCTATGCCTCAGCCATAGGTTCTATAAAGTATGTTATGATGTGTACCAGACCTATTATGTACCTCACCATGAGTTTGGCAAGAGGGTACAATAGTGATCCAGGAGTGGATCACTGGACAACGGTCAAAATTATCCTTAGTGGAATAAGAAAATGTTTCTCGGTTATGGAGGTAACAAAGAGTTCGTCGTAAAGAGTTACGTCGATGCAAGCTTTGACACCGATCTGGATGACTCTAATTCTCGATCTAGATACATATTGAAAGTGGGAGCAATTAGCTAGAGTAGCTCCGTGCAGAGCATTGTAGACATAGAAATTTGCAAAATACATACGAATCTGAATGTGGCAGAGCCGTTGAATAAACTTCTCTCACAAGCAAAACATGATCACACCTTAGTACTCTTTGGGTGTTAATCACATGGCGATGTGAACTAGATTATTGACTCTAGTAAACCCTTTGGGTATTGGTCCCATAGCGATGTGAACTATAGAGTCTTAAATCACATGACGATGTGAACTATTAGTGTTAAATCACATGGCAATGTGAACTAGATTATTGACTCTAGTGCAAGTGGGAGACTGAAGGAAATATGCCCTAGAGGCAATAATAAAGTTGTTATTTATATTTCCTTATATCATGATAAATGTTTATTATTCATGCTAGAATTGTATCAACTGGAAACTTAGTACATGTGTGAATACATAAACAAACAAAGTGTCCCTAGTACGCCTCTACTTGACTAGCTCGTTAATCAAAGATGGTTAAGTTTCCTAACCATAGACATGTGTTGTCATTTGATGAACATGATCACATCATTAGAGAATTATGTGATGGACATGGCCCATCCGTTAGCTTAGCATAAATGATCGTTTAGTTTTATTGCTATTATTGTTTTCATCATGACTTATACATGTTCCTCTGACTGTGAGATTATGCAACTCCCAAATACCGGAGGAACACCTTGTGTGCTATCAAACATCACAACATAACTGGTGATTACAAATATGCTCTATAGGTGTCTCCGATGGTGTTTGTTGAGTTGGCATAGATCGAGATTAGGATTTGTCACTCCAATTGTCGAAGAGGTATCTCTGGGCCCTCTTGGTAATGCACATCACTATATGCCTTGCAAGCAATGTGACTGATGAGTTAGTTGCAGGATGATGCATTACAGAATGAGTAAAGAGACTTGCCGGTAACGAGATTGAACTAGGTATGATGATACCGACGATCGAATCTCGGGCAAGTAACATACCGATGACAAAGGGAACAACGTATATTATTATGCAATTTGACCGATAAAGATCTTCGTAGAATATGTAGGAGCCAATATGAGCATCCAGGTTTCGCTATTGGTTATTGACCGGAGATGTATCTCAGTCATGTCTACATAGTTCTCGAACCCGTAGGGTCCGCACACTTAATGTTCGATGACGATTTGTATTATGAGTTATGTGATTTGATGTACCGAATTTTGTTCGGAGTCCCGAATGAGATCACAGACATGACGAGGAGTCTCGAAATAGTCGAGAGGTAAAGATTCATATATTGGAAGGCTATATTAGGACACAAGTGTTCTGGGTGATATCGGGTCATCAGAAGGGGTTCTGGGCAAACCCCGGCAAAGATATGGGCTTAATGGGCCAAGTAAGGGAACACACCAGCCCACAAGGGGCTGGTGTGTCGGTGTCAAAACTTTCGGATCTCGGGTAGGGGGTCCCGAACTGTGCGTCTAAGGCGGATGGTAACAGGAGGCGGGGGAGACAATGTTTACCCAGGTTCGGGCCCTCTCGATGGAGGTAATACCCTACTTCCTACTTGATTGATCTTGATGATATGAGTATTACAAGAGTTGATCTACCACGAGATCGTAGAGGCTAAACCCTAGAAGCTAGCCTATGATTATGTTTATTGTTGTCCTACGGACTAAACCCTCCGGTTTATATAGACACTAGAGGGGGCTAGGGTTACACAGAGTCGGTTACAAAGAAGGAGATCTACATATCCGAATCACCAAGCTTGCCTTCCACGCAAAGGAGAGTCCCACCCGGACACGGGACGAAGCCTTCAATCTTATATCTTCATAGTCCAATCACTACAAGAAATATGTCAACTAGTGACCTTTTGTCAGTGACCCTGGAAGAATTGGTCATAGATTTATGACCATTTGAGACCAATTGGTCAAAAGCTGTTCGGGGGGCTCCAAACCCTAAACCATTGCGACCATTTTGGTCAGAAAGGTCGTAATTTCCTTACACGAAATGGTCATAAAGCAAACAACGCTAGTCCGCTGCCTTATTTCTAGTTGTTAACGACCAATATAGATGGTCACAACCTTGTAAATTGTGGTGGGTTGCGATGACTAGGCGCCATCTCATCGTTTTTGCCTATGTGTCATGTCCATGTGGCAGTTTTTGCCCTAGGTTGTGAAGCAACCTATATTTCTGTCATTCCCAAAATTCCCAAAAAAATCTCATAAACTCTTTGGGTCATATCTTCGTCAAATATGTAAAAACCTTCCTTGCCTAGTTCAAAAATAATTCAAAAATATTCATTTTCCTATTCTGTTCAGAATAACAGTTTGTGAAGGAAGTACCACTTTGGCATGTCCAAACAGTATCCATTTTCTATAGTGCTTTCCTATGCCCAAATAACCATCCTCCACCAAATGCCAGCTCAATCCATTCATTATTTTGAGTCGAGCTTCAACATTCGTTGTTATGTCTAGTGTGGTAGTTTGCAAAGCAAGTACCACCTAGCTTCCTCCTTTTGAGCTGAAAATTTGTGAAGATAGTCTTCTTAGTAACTGATCATCCTCAGCCAAAACTCACGCCCATTAGCCATGTATATTTCCCGTATCGCTAATCAAACACTTTGCTGCTAATTCATGTTTGAGCATCGATCGGTCTCCTCGTGAGAATATTATATTGTAATTTTCTTCCTAGCACCAACCTAGGGAGTGCCCAACCCACTAGACATGCCTAGGCCGCCCAGAACACATGGCAACGCCAGGGTCACGCGGTGACCACGCGGCGGGCATGTGAGTTTACGCGCTCTAGAGTTGGGGCCCTCGGCCACCGCCAAAACCTCGACGTATCGCCACCAAACCATGTATTTATAATTAAATATATCCTTATGTAACTAGAAATGAATTTTGGAAAAAATAAACACCAAACTATGAGGCAGCTGCAGTTCAAATTTGACCCGCTTCCACCTGAATCGACGGAAATTTGTCTTTTTCACGAGAGGTGGATCAAAAAATTTTACACCTAGCCATTTTGTCAATTGTGCGTTAAATATGGCCTAGTATTTTATAAAAATGATTTGGTCCAATTTTGCAACAATTATTTGGAAGGTCCTTCACAAAAAAACCTCCTTTCGGGCACTCAAAAAATGGAAAATGGTTTTTTCGTTCAAAGAAAATGAAAACTCCCTTAGGCAACATTGTCTTCCATTCCAATATGCACCCTTGTGCACAATATGAGATCATTTGAACAAACTATGCCATGAATGTGGCCATAAGATTGATCATTTGGCTTGAAAGCCATTGATCTCCACACGTGATAGCTCGTTTCTGAGAACACTTTTTTATAATAATTGCCATATTACAAGTTTGTTATTTTTCCTAGGAACTTGGCCACATATGATGACACAATGTGAAGGTTTTCCAATTTTATGATTTTTTTGAATTTTTTATACCCGTTTCAAAATGTGGTCAAAACGGCAGGCTTGACCGTTCCTAGCTAGTGGTTGAATCTTGGAAAACTTTTGATATTTATCTAATTAAATAGATACTTATGTACCTAGAAATGATTTTTTTTGAAAAAATAAAGAGCAAACTATGAGGCAGCTGCAGTTCAAATTTGACCCGCTTCCAACTGAATCGGCGGAAATTTGTCTTTTTCACCAAAGGTGGATCAAAACTTTTTACACCCAAACATTTGGTCAATTGTGCATTAAACATGGCCTAGTATTATAGAAAAATGATTTGGTCAAATTTTGCAAGAATTATTTGGTAGGTCCTTCACAAAAAAACCTCATTTGGGGCAATCGGAAAATGGAAAATAAATTTTCCATGCACAGAAAATGAAAACCCCCTTAGACAACATTGTTTTCCATTCTAAGATGCACCCTTTTGCACAATATGAGATCATTTGAACAAACTATGCCATGTATGTGGCCATAAGATTGATCATTTGGCTTGAAAGCCATCGATCTCCATACGTGATAGCTCGTTTCTGAGAACAATTTTTATAATAATTGCCGTATTACAAGTTTGTTATTTTTCCTGGGAACTTGGCCACATATTATGACACAATGCGAAGGTTTCCCAATTTTTTATTTTTTTTGAATTTTTTATGCCCGTTTCAAAATGCGGTCAAAACGGCGAGAATGACCGTTCCTAACTAGTGGTTGAATCTTGGAATTTTTTTGGTGTTTCTCTGATTAAATAGATACTTATGTACCTAGAAATTAATTTTGGAAAAAATAAAGATCAAACTACAAGGCAACTACAGTTCAAATTTGACCCTCTTCCAACTAAATCGGCAGAAAATTGTCTTTTTTACGAGAGGTGGATCAAAACTTTTTACACCCAACCATTTGGTCAATTGTGCATTAAATATGGCCTAGTATTTTAGAAAAATGATTTGGTCCAATTTTGCAACAAATATTTGGTAGGTTCTTCACAAAAAAACCTCCTTTCGGGCACTCGGAAAATGGAAAATGAATTTTCCGTGCAAAGAAAATGAAAACTCCCTTAGGCAACATTGTTTGGAATTCCAAGGTGCACCCTTGTGCACAGTATGAGATCATTTGAATAAACTATGCCATGAATGTGGCCATAAGATTGATCATTTGGCTTGAAAGCCATGAATCTTCACGCATGATAGCTCGTTTCTGAGAACACTTTTTAAAAATAATCGCCGTATTACAAGTTTATTATTTTTCCTGGGAACTTGGCCACATATAATGACACAATGCGAATATTTCTCAATTTTTTGATTTTTTTGAATATTTTATGCCCGTTTCAAAATGCGGTCAAAACAGCGGGAAGGACCGTTCCTAGCTAGTGGTTGAATCTTGGAATTTTTTTGGTGTTTCTCTGATTAAATAGATATTTACGTACCTAGAAATTATTTTTGGAAAAAATAAAGATCAAACTACAAGGCAACTACAGTTCAAATTTGACCCGCTTCTAGCTGAATCGGCAGAAATTTGTCTTTTTCACGAGAGGTGGATCAAAACTTTTTACACCCAACCATTTGATCAATTGTGCATTAAATATGACCTAGTATTTTAGAAAAATAATTTGGTCCAATTTTGCAACAAATATTTGGTAGGTTCTTCACAAAAAAAACTCCTTTTGGGCACGCGAAAAATGGAAAATGGTTTTTCGTCCAAAGAAAATGAAAACTCCCTTAGGAAATATTGTTTGGAATTTCAAGATGCACCCTTGTGCACAATATGAGATCATTTGAACAAACTATGCCATGAATGTGGCCATAAGAATGATCATTTGGCTTGAAAGCCATTGATCTCCACACGTGATAGTTTGTTTCTGAGAACACTTTTTAAAAATAATTGTTGTATTACAAGTTTATTATTTTTTCTGGTAACTTGGTCACAAATAATGACACAATGCGAAGGTTTCAGAATTTTTTGATTTTTTTGAATTTTTTATGCCCGTTTCAAAATGCGGTCAAAACGGCGGGAATGACCGTTCCTAGCTAGTGGTTGAATCTTAGAATTTTTTTGATGTTTCTCTGATTAAATAGATACTTATGTACCTAGAAATGATTTTTGAAAAAAATAAAGAACAAAAAATAAGGTAGCTGCAGTTTAAATTTGACCCGCTTCCTACTGAATCGACGGGAATTTGTCTTTTTCATCAGAGGTGGATCAAAACTTTTGCACACAACCATTTGGTTAATTATGCATTAAATATGTCCTAGTATTTTAGAAAAATAATTTGGTCCAATTTTGCAACAATTATTTGGTAGGTCCTTCACAAAAAAACCTCATTTTAGGCACTCGGAAAATAATTAAAAATAGCTAAAAAGATCAAAAATGCGTAAAAATTGGTCCTTATACATAAAATATGGTCTAACTCTAGTGAATATTTGTGTGGTATCCTTTTGCAAAATATTTTTGACAGCTACTTCACAAAATCCCTCTAGTTTTAGTACTTAAAAACTTTTTTAAATTATTGGTTTTTAAACCAATGAGAACCATTCCCACGGATCAATGACATGGCGCCCATCCATCCATCCATCCATCTCTCCATCCCACATCCATCCATCCATCTCTCCATCCCACATCCATCCATCCATCTATCTACAGAAAAAATTAAAAAAATGAAAAAGAGATACGCCACCCGCAGCCCAAACCCTAGCTCAGATCTCCTCGCCCCCGCCGCCCCCTCCTGATCCAGTCCTCCGTCTAACCCCCCTCCTCTCCCCGCCGCCGCCCCCTCCCGATCCAGTCCTCCGGGCAACCCTTCCTCCCACCCACCGCCGACCTCGCCGTGCTCCTCACCCAC
>NC_041380.1:376765049-376775329 GCF_002162155.2 Triticum dicoccoides | reverse complement strand
TCCCTCCCCTCACCATCTCTCCCTACCCTCCGCCCTCTGCCCCCTGCCTCGATCCCCCAGATCCAATGGACACAACCCCGCCGCCCCCGCACCCCGTACTGTCCACCATGGCCGCCTCCTCCTCCTCCTCGCTCCGGATCCCCGCACCAACCCACCACCCCGCCATGGGGACGCGTCCGTGGCGGCTGCCCTTTCACGCCGTCTTCGTCTGCCCCCGCAGCTCCGCAGTATCCTCCGTCTTCGCCTCCTCCCCGTCTCCGTCTGCGAGTTGATTGGTCGTGCAAGTGGTGTGGTGTGGCAGTTACATGACGAGCCCGGAGCTGGACGAGGGCGCGGTGGAGAGGCAGTCGGCGGCGGCGTCGCGCGGTGGCGGGGTAGCCGTGCAGGCGAGGGACGGGGTGTTCACGTGGGACGACGAGGAGACGGAGGCTGGGATGGAGGTGCTTCGAGGCATCGACCTGGAGATCCGCAGCGGCAAGCTGGCCGCGGTGGTCGGCATGGTCGGGTCCGGCAAGTCGTCGCTGCTCGGCTGCATCCTCGATGGGATGCGCAAGGTCTCCGGTAAGGTACGAATATCTGTCGATCTCTTGCAGTTAATATGATGCATGTGTGGTTGCATCTGCACTGGTCCTGTCGGGAGTCAACTAGTCAAGCCAACGTCGCCCATTCGGCGATCTAGGCCGATTCTGACCAGGTCAAGCCTTGCTTGATTGATTAGTCAACTCCCAGGCTTGTACAAGGCTTGGCAATTCTCAAAAACTTACCTACTCAAGCCACTCTACTGCTTCCTGAGTTGCTGTGATCGATTGATGTTTCTCATGAGAAATTCTTCCTATCAATTCCTGTAGTTTACCTGTTGAGATTTTAACTGAAGAACAAGCGTGGCGGGGCGCTGCTCTCGGGAAAGAATTTGATGTCTCGTTTGCCCGACCATTCTCTGTTCTGTTTGTACTAAATCTTTCACGGCAATTTGCTGTGCTTCACCATGAATAAAATTGATACCACTGGGAGTGACAGTGATTATTGCCGTACCAAGATAATGGTTAGATATTCTCTCAGACTCCATAGTGTAGAAATGCAATTCTTGCAGCTTGATTGTATGCACGGCGCTTGCTTCCTAACTGATAGTAGTCCTCTAATTCAACTCAGTTCAATACATACTATTTTGTATCTTTTCCTTGGTATGTTTAATATGAGACAATATTCTAATACCTCTGCATTGAATTCTTTAGGCTACAGAAAGGTTGGAAGTAGCCTACCCAACAATAAAGGAGCTGGCTCTTGTTGGTGCTCTAAGGCTGTGAAGCAAGCATCGCAATAGCTTTTGTCGTTGGCTGTGAAGGCAATTCAAGAAAGTGAGTGGAAATGTGTTCATTCTGCAATATAGAGCCGGTTTAATTTTGTTTTGCAAATTCCGGTTAGCTTACCTGTGTATTATATTCAGATAATGCAAAGCTTGACAAGGAGGCAACTGATGTGTTCAGTTGGTGCCTGACTCAGAGTCCAAAGTCCTACAAGCTGTGGGTGAGTGATGTTTTTGTTTTCTTTGCCTTTGTACAGCTCTATCCCATACAAGAAAGTGGCTTAGACTGATGTTTAATTTCTGTTTCCAGGACAAGCTTCATGCAGAGAATACCCAAGCTACAATTTACTCCAATTCACATGTTTTGAATTCTTCAATCTTGAATTGTTTAATGATGATAGCTATCTTGCACCGTACTATAAAATCATGGATCGGCAACTAGCTGATTGTCAGTCATGGAAATTCATACCATGCCTCGAAATGTTTGATTGACCATCTTATTCTTATTGATACATAAAAATTTGACATTTTTGTTGTAAAAACATACATGTATATATGTTGATAGTCTAGTAAGAACTTGTTGTGTCTGGTTTGTGGATCTTAAAAAATATATCATCTATGCTTTTATCCTTGAACTATTGCTATGGCCATGAATGCCCATGCGTACCTTTGTTGTCACTTTTTAGGGTGTGCGTAGTTTGTTAATTCAGGTAACTACAGGATATCCTTACTCGTACAAAATGCCCAGTTGTTGTTCTTGTAAATATAGGCGTGCCTACCGTCGCCCCATCGACACCATCACCAAACAGAAAAGGGCTCTAGCCTCTTCTTATGACAAGAAAAATAGGCGTTGTTACCTGTTTGCATCTGAGATTGCATAATATTGGAGGAACATGCTTAATTGGCCTGTGCATTTGGCAGATATAGTTGTGTTTGTTCTGCTACTAGCATCCTGTACTGTTTAGTTGGTATTTGGTATTATATTTTTTCTTCTAGCCCAGATTTATTCATTTTAGATCTTGTTGCATGATGTGTCATGTATATGACTAGTACTACTATTTCTGCATGCTTATATGTTTGTGCATTTACTAGCTTAGCTACCACAGTAGTGTTCTGTTGAAATTTGAGGCATATCTTTGTTCATAAGTGTCTTTGTTCCCATGCAGTGTGCTTTGAAACGTAGGGCGAATGTTGTGGAGGAGTAGGGCGAATCGGACATTGTCTCGCTTGTGCCGCTGTGGTAAAAACAGAGCACCACTCTTACTTGATGTGCATGTGTTAATACGGCAAAATGATTGAGATCTGTTTGACTTTTCTCTTCTCTGTGTAGATAACATGCTGAATGTTGTAAATGACTGTGTATGAATCTTCTGTACGTGCAGATTATCAGGCATTATTTAATGCTGCTGAGGGTGTAACAGAGGTGAGGTTTGTACTGCTGTTGAAACAAATAGCCGAAGAAGTCACAATGTTCTTCTGTTAAGCCATTGTCTCATGTAGTTACAAATTTCTGGTTGACGTGTAGTGTTTCAACCAACAGCAGAAAAATCAGTTTGATGTATGGATGCTTCATGCGGTGCTAGCTAATGATCTCTGTACTGATGACAGTTTTGTGGTAAGTGTACTGTGGTAAAATGCAGATGTTGATTATTTCCTCGACCATGGTTGTGATGTGCTTGGTTTTAGTGGTCCTGATGTATGAGTCTACTTTTCCCGTTTCTTGCTGTTTTAAGATATCATGTCCGATTTCAATGTTGGGTCGATCGAGTTGTTGATTTTCTCACCCTGGTCATACCATAATATGTTTGTGTTTAGTCATGTATGCATCTCCATCTTGCAAGCCTGCCATACATGATAGGATTAGTACTTATTAACTATTCATATGTGCTTGTAGAGAAGGATACAATTATTATTTAACCAGTCCAGATTTTTTACATTTGTGTGGCAATCATTCAACTTTCATTGTATCTCACTACATAAATTAGATCAGGATCAGGATCTAATTTATGTAGATCAGGATCAGGATCAGAAGAAGCCTGGATATGTTCACCAAGTTTTAGTTGATGTTGCCACCAAGTTTTGGTGCATGTGTATTTGTTTTTTGATTGTATGTACACTTGTTGGATCGTGCAGTATGTGCTATTGTACATGTGCTATTGTGAGTTTCATTGATAGATTTTTGGATTTGATCATTTAATTGAGAGAATGTTGACTGTTTGCTGTTGAAATGTGTAAATTTGAAATCTGTGAATGAAAAGGTTTGGATGTTCTATTGGATCAAATAATATTTGGGCTCTAAAAAGGCTATGGCCCAAACAATAGTGGACCAGAATGTTGTGCATTTATGAAAAAATGGTACAAAAGGGCTTAATGAAATGGACTTCGAAATGGCTAAGGCCTAGAAGTAAAAAGGCCAAATTGTTTCGCCCGACCCATGTAGTTGACTCAAATTGAAAGAAAAAAAAACAACAAATAGGCCGAATTAATGGGCTCGGCCCATGTAAAACACCTAATCGGATCGGGCTGAATCTTGTCAGTGATCTTTTTAATTGGTCGCAATTTTGCCACGTCAGATTGCCACGTCGGATCTGACGTGGCCTGGGCAGACAACCAGTGACCAAAACAAAAGGTCATGGATTCAACGACATTCTGTTTTGGTCAAAAACGTCTACGGCCTTCTCACACAGAAGTCGTTAATTTCAGTTTACGACCGCCAGCTTTTGACCTTCTGTTTTTGGTCACAAAAAGGTCGCAAATGAAAAACTATGACCTTTCAGTGACCAATAGTGGAGGCCACAAGATAGCATATTTCTTGTAGTGAATAGTCCGGCCAAAGTATATAGTCCGGCTATCCGAGGACCCCCTAATCCAGGACTCCCTCAGTAGCCCCTGAACCAGACTTTAATGACGATAAGTCCGGCGCACAGATTGTCTTCGGCATTGCAAGGCGGGTTCCTTCTCCGAATACTTCATAGAAGATTTTGAACACAAGGATTGTGTCCGGCTCTGTAAAACAAATTCCACATACCACCGTAGAGAGTATAATATTCCACAAATCTAATCTCCTGACAACATTTCATAACGTGACATCTGCCGTGGTCCGGTCATTATGAACCGTTTTTCCCAGCCTGCCACTGCACGTGTTGCGAGGCGGTTTTATTGGCACGTCTCGTCGAAGCAGAGATCGTGTTCCCCTTATCACGGGATTCTCATAAATACAGGTGTGGGTAACCCAATCGTGCTTATTAGTATGACTCCTCGATTTTAGGCAAGTTCCAAACGGCCACGCCGAGGACGCTTGATATTCACCCTCTCTATAAAGGGGCCAAGGCCTGTCCTTTTCTTCTCGTGCTCGATCCTTCCCCTCCCCCACCTCGAGTTCCTACACCCAAGGCTCAGGCTAAGCGCTTCGGACCTTCAACCATGTCCGGATCCAACCTTCAAGGTCGGTGGATGGCCTCCTCTATCACAGAGGAGGACATCAAGAAGCTAAGGGAAGTCAGGTATCTGACCGCCGAAATCTCGCACAGGCTGCCTGCTCAAGGGTAGGCCATCCCCGCTCCCAAACCCAACGAGAGTGTCGTATTTGTTTCCCACTTCCTCCGAGGGCTAGGCTTTAGTCTTGATCCCTTTGTAAGAGGTCTTATGTTCTATTACAGGCTTGATTTCCACGATCTAGCTCCAGATTCCATCCTTCACATCTTGTCGTTTATCATCGTGTGTGAGGCCTTCCTCCGCATCATCCCACACTTCGGCTTATGGCTCAAGACCTTCATTGTGAAGCCAAAGACGATCGATGGGCGACATGCAGAATGCAGAGGTGCCATAATAAGCAAAGGCGCCGATGCTCTATGGCCAAAGGGTTCCTTCCCGGAGGTGTCCAACTTATGGCAGCGGGAGTGGTTTTACATCACAGCTCCCCGAGGTACAAAGTGGGCAGCTGCCCCCGCCTTCCGCTCGGGTTCCCCGCTGCAACTGGCGTCATGGATCAACAAGGGGCTGGACTGGGGGCCAGTTAATGACGTGCTGACATTGCAAAGTCGCATCCGAGATCTCCTCAAGAGGGATGTCAGTCTTGTCAAGGTAATGCAAGTTATGCTAGTTCTTCGGGTCCTGCCATGCCAACGTCGATCTCTCCGTATGTGGGAGTTCAACCCGGAAGGACCGCAGACTATTCAGCAATTTTTCGGCGTGACGCTCGAACAGATGTATGGATTGTTCTTCGGATCACGAATAAAGTGTTCGGACACCACTGAGGATGCGGGTCTCAACCGCAACCGTTTAGATACACACATAAGTAATTCTGCGGCCGAACATGCTGTCTTTTTATTTGTCATAACATCATTCCAAAAAAATCGCTCTCGGCCAGGACTGGATAAGAAAGGCGGAGAGGATCAGGTGTTCGACCCCCCTTCCCGAAGGCTCACCGGATCCTGTACTAGCCAGGATGCTTGAGCACGCACCTTATCAAGTGCCATCAGGGGAACATAAAGGGAGGAATAAAGAAGCCGAAAGCGGGCTTCACACATTACTCATCCAAACCGGGGGAATTAGTGTCTCCGTGAAGGAGGATAATCGGGGAGAAGAATCTAGAATCCCCTCTCCCCAAGGAAGGAAAAGGACCGCCTCTGAATACATGGAAACAAAGGTTTCCAAACAAGGGAAAAAACCTGCGCCAGGGGGTCCTGCCCCGGAGGGTGTCCTTACCGCACAGCGCCCGCAAGGGGGCCAGCCTTCCACCAAGCTATAAGTGAACAAGAGTACTTTTGGTAAATATATCCTGCTTTATCTCCAAGGACAATAACCGAGACATGTATCTTGCAGTCCGGCTCGTAGCCCTTCTCGACAGAGTTCGTCTTCAGGGGATCTTCTTCCGGAGATGATGGAGAGCGAAACGCCTCCCCCTGTATCCCCGCCTCCTGGGGCGGACGACCCTGAGGTGTCATCACGGAGGATTTCTCCTGATCCGCCAAGGCCAGAAGGTAACCCTTCGCCCACCCGAAGTCCGGAGTATTCGGGTCCTAAGGAGAGCAACAGAAAGAGTTTGGGATTGTTCGATGCACAACCGGACGCACTGATGGGTCTTTTGGAGCAAGCGGCTATCTCAGAGGTGCATCATACTTTAATGGGTACGGTGGTTGAGAGGATTTCATCCGCCAAAAGTGGGTTGCATGAGGCTTATACGAGCCTGCTAAGAGGCTTTGAGGTATGCAAAGTAATATATAAATTTTTTGACGGTACCGCACACGCTAGGTGTGCTCTATACAGATAGTAGCCCCTGAGACTCTGGTTGCTGTCCAGAGGCAACAAACAGAGGATCATAGTCCCAGGTAATGATCGCGCTGCTTTCATGTGCAGGCGGCTGAGGGTCCGGTGGCTGGCCGGACTGCTGAGTTTGCCGGACTGAGGCGGCAACTTGACGAGGCAGATGCCGACATTGCGCTTGTGAACAAGCGGCTTGACGAGGCACAGGGTATGTATTTTCGAGTGGTCAACAAATATTAAGAGGAGCATGATGCTAGTATCTATAATATGCTGTGACTGCAGATGGAGATGCCGCCAAGGAGACCCTTCGGGCGGATTTTGCCTGAGCCAAGGAACAAGCCAGGAGAAGTTATGCGGCCGCCCTAAAGGCGGCCGAAGACTTAAGAGCCGAACAGGCTGCTCATCGCCAGAGCGAAGATAAAATAGCCAAGATGGCTGTTGAGCTGAAAGATGCCTCCGGCTGATATGAGCTTCTTGAAAAGGAAAGCCAAGCGAAAGCGGCTGACCTGAAGAAAGCCGTGGAAGAAGCCAAGGAAACCCGCTCTAAAATCAGAGCGGCGAAGGAGGAGCTCCGTCAAGCCAGAGATATCACGATTGGGAAGCCCTTTTTGTTGCGGACGAAGTTCGGAGATCCGAAGTATGCCCCTCTGGATCAATTATGGAGTGCTGCAGACGCGTACTTGGACTTGGCAATGAGTGCTGCTGATGCGACTGAGTTTTTCAAAGATCAGAAAGATCATGAAGTGGAAAGATTGTTCTGGTCGCAGTTCAGTGCTCCAACGCGTCCGCTGCTGTTAAATGAACAAATGCCCGAGTGGGCCGAGCTCCATAGGTTGTCCGGACTTGCCATGAGGTCTGTCGTGGATCATCTTTGGCCAAAGGGACCAAGGCCGAATAGTTATTTTGGTTTAGTGCAAGGATTCCTTGGTGCTGTGCCGCATATTGACGCTGTAAAGAGGTCGACGTGCATAGAGGGTGCGCGGATGGCTCTTGCGCGTGTTATGACATACTGAGCAGAGATGGAGGCCACCGCTATTGCAACCCGGGATCCGGCCGTAGGCTAGGTCTCGGCTGAGCACTATTTTGAAGAAGTCCTAGAAGGCGCTCATTTAATATAGGCTCAGTGCTCGAAGAGTATCATGTTCGAGTGACATTGTCACAGCCCTAGCTTTACCCTGGCCTTGGACTAGTTTGGTTGCTGCATCATGTTTAAATTCAATTGAAATTTGAATTGAGGAATTTTCCAAGCCTCAGAAAACCTCTAAAAATAACCAACATTTAAATCTCATCAAATGAGTCCAAGAAAATGTTCCTATTATTCTGTGAAAATATTGGCATGAGGTGAAATTCAAACCAATATTTTGGGAGTCACAGAAATAATTTATTTGGGCCTTTGATTTAAATCAATAATATATTTGGGTTGGAATTATTTCTGTTATATAAGAAATAATGTCCAAATAATCCCAAACTGAAATGTTTCATGTTGGGTTTATTCCATACAGTGAGCATGAGCAGTTTGGTGATTTTTGGAAGTGTCTAAGTATTTTTAATAAAGCCACAAAGTTGCAGAATAATAGAAAACAATAAATATAAAAAAAAGAGGTACCTTACCGTGCAGCCCACCACTGTAGTGGCCTACTGGCCAAAGCCAGCCCGGCCCACCAGGGGCAGCACTGTCTTCTTCCTCCTGCCAGGAGGAGAAGCAGCTGCGTGCCCGATGGCCGGCGAGCCGCGCTGGCTCCTCCCTGCCTGCGTGCCCCCCGGCTGCCTGGTCGCCGCCACACACATCCCCCCGACCCCCTCGTCCTCTCCCTCTCTCCCTGGACCTCTTTCCCTTCCTCTGGCCCCCTCTCCCTCTCTTCCCGAGCGCACCAGAGGGCGCCGCCGTGCTCTACCACGGCCATCGGCCACCCCACGCCTCGCCGACGCGCCAAGAAACCCCGCCTCGTTCCCCTCTTCCTCCTCACCAAGGCGGAGGGCGCCGGGGCCCACACGGCCGTGGCACTAGGGTGTTAGTTAAGGCGTCATTAGAGGCTAATGACATCGCCACGTCGGCTTCGCCAGAGTTAGGCCGCCGGCGATGGCCAGGCGCGGCGGAGGTGCTTGGAGTCGAGCTGTGGTGCTTCGTTCGAAGCTTGGCTGGGCTCTCTGGAAAGCTGGCGCGATGGTGCGTCGAGTGGTGGTGGTTGTCAGGCTTGGGACGGCCGGAATCGACGCCGGCGTCGAGCCTTGCGGCTGCCGGAGTTCGGGCGAGGCCGAACTCGTCGTTGCTGTGGCTCTGGAAGAAAGGGGCCAGCTCCTACGTGATCCACACGATGCGGTGAGTGTGTTGGACGCGTCGGGCAGACCATTTGGTCGCCGGAGTCCCGTCGGCGGCGAGCGCAGGTGGCGACGGGTTCGGGCGTAGGCGGTCCGGTGGCTACGGAGACCTACGGGGAAGAAGAGAGGGATGGGCAGGGTCGGAGGCTCACGGCGAGTCGGACGGGGAGGTCAGCGAGCTCGGAGACGGTCCGGAGTAGCCGGGGCGGCAAGGAGGATCTCCGGTGACCGGCGAGGAAGAGGATGAAGTTGGCGGCATCATAGGGCTTCCGGCGACCTCCGCCTTGGTGAGGAGGAAGAGGGGAACGAGGCGGGGCTTCTTGGCGCGTCAGCGAGGCGTGGGGTGGCCGGTGGCCGTGGTAGAGCACGGCGGCGCCCTCTGGTGGCAGCCGTGCTCTACCACGAGGGGCAGCACTGTCTTCTTCCTCCTGCCAGGAGGAGAAGCAGCTGCGTGCCCGATGGCCGGCGAGCCGCGCTGGCTCCTCCCTGCCTGCGTGCCCCCCCGGCTGCCTGGTCGCCGCCACGCACACCCCCCGACCCCCTCGTCCTCTCCACTCTTTCCCTAGACCTTTTTCCCCTCCTCTGCCCCCGTCTCCCTCTCTTCCCGAGCGCACCAGAGGGCGCCGCCGTGCTCTACCACGGCCACCGGCCACCCCACGCCTCGCCGACGCGCCAAGAAGCCCCGCCTCGTTCCCCTCTTCCTCCTCACCAAGGCGGAGGGCACCGGGGCCCACACGGCAGTGGCACTAGGGTGTTAGTTAAGGCGTCATTAGAGGCTAATGACATCGCCACGTCGGCTTCGCCGGAGTTAGGCCGCCGGTGATGGCCAGGCGCGACGGAGGTGCTCGGAGTCGAGCTGTGGTGCTTCGTTCAAAGCTTGGCTGGGCTCTCTGGAAAGCTGGCGCGACGGTGCATCGAGTGGTGGTGGTTGTCGGGCCTGGGACGGCCGGAATCGACGCCGGCGACGAGCCTTGCGGCTGCCGGAGTTCGGGCGAGGCCGAACTCGTCGTTGCTGTGGCTCTGGAAGAACGGGGCCAACTCCTACGTGATTTACACGGTGCGGTGAGTGTGTTGGACGCGTTGGGCGGACCATTTGGTCGCCGGAGTCGCGTCGGCGGCGAGCGCAGGTGGCGGCGGGTTCGGGCGTAGGCGGTCCGGTGGCTACGAAGACCTACGGGGAAGAAGAGAGGGATGGGCAGGGTCGGAGGCTCACGACGAGTCGGACGGGGAGGTCAGCGAGCTCGGAGACGGTCCATAGCAGCCGAGGAGGCAAGGAGGATCTCCGGCGACCGGCGAGGAAGAGGATGACGTTGGTGGCATCACAGGGCTTCCCACGCCCTCCGCCTTGGTGAGGAGGAAGAGGGGAACGAGGCGGGGCTTCTTGGCGCATCGG
>NC_041380.1:376757173-376765039 GCF_002162155.2 Triticum dicoccoides | reverse complement strand
AAGAGGTCCAGGGAGAGAAGGGAGAGGACGAGGGGGTCGGGGGGGGGGTGTGCGTGGCGGCGACCAGGCAGCCGGAGGGGGGGGCACGCAGGCAGGAAGGAGCCAGCGCGGCTCGCCGGCCATCGGGCACGCAGCTGCTTCTCCTCCTGGCAGGAGGAAGAAGACAGTGCTGCCCCTGGTGGGCCGGGCTGGCTTTGGCCAGTAGGCCACTACAGTGGTGGGCTACACGGTAAGGTACCTCTTTATTTTTTTATATTTCTTGTTTTCTATTATTCTGCAACTTTGTGGCTTTATTAAAAATACTTAGACACTTCCAAAAATCACCAAACTGCTCATGCTCACTGTATGGAATAAACCCAACATGAAACATTTCAGTTTGGGATTATTTGGACATTATTTCTTATA
This sequence comes from Triticum dicoccoides, assembly GCF_002162155.2. NCBI lineage: Eukaryota > Viridiplantae > Streptophyta > Magnoliopsida > Poales > Poaceae > Triticum > Triticum dicoccoides. The sequence continues at coordinate 376,764,634 of NC_041380.1, read as the reverse complement.
TAACAGAAATAATTCCAACCCAAATATATTATTGATTTAAATCAAAGGCCCAAATAAATTATTTCTGTGACTCCCAAAATATTGGTTTGAATTTCACCTCATGCCAATATTTTCACAGAATAATAGGAACATTTTCTTGGACTCATTTGATGAGATTTAAATGTTGGTTATTTTTAGAGGTTTTCTGAGGCTTGGAAAATTCCTCAATTCAAATTTCAATTGAATTTAAACATGATGCAGCAACCAAACTAGTCCAAGGCCAAGGTAAAGCTAGGGCTGTGACAACTCACCCCCACTAAACAAGAATCTCGTCCCGAGATTCAAGACATGAGGTAAGAAGATAGAGGGACACAAGCTACACAATCTTCACGATCCAGATGTCTTTATTGAGGATATTGATTCATTGCGTCATCTTGATCTTGACGTCTTTGCTTTCGGGATCTTCATCCAACATGATGACGGTAAAAAGAAATTCTACAGGAATCGATCTCCTCGGAGATCGAGCACTCAAGATCAACTCATGGGGTGAGATATAAACATTTCTTGAGCTGAGACACGAAACACACATCAGGGGTGATGGAAAGAAGCGGATGATAAGGGTTCAAATTTGGTAGGCAACAATTCCACGCTTAAGTAGGATGGTGCATGGTTTCAAAGTAGCGAGGAGATAATTGCCATGATACCATAACGAGACATCTTAAGGAAGGTGACTCGCAGAAATATTCCCTTAAGTGGCAAAAAGAATTACTTTTGATTCAGAGATCATTGAAACTCTTCATACCAGCTTAAGGCAATTTACAATTGATCGTTTGAGATAGCTCGAAGAGAAGGCATACTTGGACTAGGATGGATGATGTGGACTACCTTGTTGAAGACAACACAATGGATGATTTTTGCTTATCATCGGAGATGGATGGAACCCGTGGTAGGACCACTTTGAAGATGATCCTGATCAGTAATTGCTGAGAAGGGTAGTCCGTAGTAGGATGACACAATGGCGGTGCAAGCTGGGAACAAAATGCAAATGCTAGGAATGATTCTAGTAATTGGAGAGAAACCCAACAGTAGAGAGAGATTCCACTGTTTGAAAGGTTATGGCATAATCGAAGAAACTGAGAACGGATCCCAATTAATGCCGATGATAAATCCTAGTGCTTGCGCGTGCTCTCAAGAACTTGAGCATTTCCGTATTCATCAAGGTTCTGCCAATATCCGTGTCAAGGATCCTGGCAACACAACATGCTACCATTATGAATAATGGTGGAAGATGCAGATGCAAAGAAAGATAACACTTTCTCAGATTTCACCTTAGCGAGGCCAAGGGATCAGAATCTGGATGATCGACCGAGAGACAGTTAGCACTCCGCCTCTAATGTTCTCCTTGATGTGCTAGCGTAACTCATTCATAGATATGGTTTGATATCTAGAACATCAAGTAAAAGGTCAGACTTCGGAAGCTCAAGAATCCATAAGGAATAACTACGGAGGCAGATCCTGCGAGATCCTTATGGGGAGGTGACTAACTTCTTCAACCAGGATACTACAATAATAGGCCTTCCGGTTAGGTGTGTTGGCCACAACATCCACATTACTGGTTACAGAGGGACCAACAATATAGTTCTTGGAGTACGTTCCAACCATCATATCTGCCCGAGATTCAGATCTGGTTGGTGTTAGGATATTCCAGACTCATCGAGTCTAGAAAGAAAATGAAAGTTTGCAATACAAATCGACGAGATGTCATTGCGAGATTCTCAGGAAATGGACTATGGTAGTAAGCTCCAAAACATGAGCCGGTTTTGCTACGAACCTGTGAACACGCTGTCCCAGACAAGCATGACCACATAGTAGTCTTATAATAAAACACTACTGAGTTTAGATGGGGAACCATCATCGAGGATATCGAAGTCCTTGCGTAAGTCTAGCTCTTAAGAAGAAACTTCTTCTCCTTGAACAAATCAATCAGTGGCTTGGTGTGCTAGGGATTCATATAGAATGAAGGTTGCAAGTCTCCAGACCATAGAATACTTTGCACATATGCATGACTGACTTGGGATGGTTCCGAAGGAAGCAAAAACAAGCTTTCTCGAATTCACGGCGGCAACTTTCATCAAATGCACGTGAATTAGAGTAAGTCACTCCTTTCATCCAAACGTATACCTCATGAGCGGAACATGAAGGCAATACTTACCAAGTTTCCAATATTAGTGTAATGTTCAACATGAATCACGGGGGAGACAAAATGCTGCTGATGGGCTCAACAGCAACTCATCAAAATTCCCATATCACTGGACTTCCACCATCATGTGAACACGGTGATAGCTTTGGTCAGACCAAAAGATTTAATGGTGTATGCTTGAGGGATCAACCACGAATAGGACAACATTACGAACATCGTTGGCTCTGATTTGACTTGACGATAGCCCATACTCAAGTCAAAGTTTTGACAAGGCAATAGATCCAACAACTGATCACGAGGACCAATCAATGGAGATATCATCTTTCTTCAACACACACACACACACAAGGATATCCCTTTGGAATGAACTGAGCCAGACAAGCTTTCATCTTCCAACTCTCCAAGTTGTTGTTCAGCTTAACCAACTAGCTTAGGGTATCCAACACAAATTCTTGGAGAAGGGGTGGTTTACGAGAAACCAACTTGATCACGAGTTCAACATAACAGTCATGGGGCAACCTGGTGATACTTCTGAGGAAATATTCAGAAAATCACGAACCACCGATATGTTTCTAAGCTCGGGAACAATCTTGCTTTTCAGAGCAATACGATATGATCAAGAGAGCGAGGGACTGACACAATCCTAACTCATTGATCGAAGAGTGCACCAGGAAAAATGGACAAGGTAGCACGATCAATCTTAGGATGTTGATTCAATAACCAACACGCTAAGAAAGAAATTATTGTCCATTAGCTACCTAGCAACTAGTTGCTAGGAGTATTGATTTCACACATCATGGTTCACTTGTCGGCATTCCAGTTGCGACAACACGGGACCGAGGAATGAAAAATGATGGTAAGAAGTATCACTGCGTCAAGAATTCATGAGAGAGGGTGCAATTCTCATGACAATCCTGACATAAAGGGGGTAATACTCTAGGGTAGAACAGAGCAAAAGCTGGATTGGCATTTGATCTGCAGAACACAACTACTTTGACCCAATCCTGGATATGGATGAGGTACTGGAGTTTGTTTCTCCTAATTATTCTGAAATGGAATGGCTTAACGTACCACGAGAATAATAAACATCGATAACACGGGTGCACAATTACTCCTGACTATCAATTGATAGACGATGGTCGGAATAACAAATGAAGATGGACAACTCAAGGGGACATATATCTTTTTGAGTTGTGGATGCATAGATTAGTATGTCGAATCAAGTTCAACAGTTTTCTTCCGGATAACCCATGCAGAGAGGTAGGATTGGCAGAGTCACAATATAGAATGGGGAACTCATCGAGAGCCCTCCTGTTGTGATCTTTTGATCCAACAAACTTCTGCCATAAGTGGTTCATAGTATTTGGAAGAAGGAAAATACCACGGACCTCGAGGACTAATGCAAAGGTTACTAATATCCTAAAGGAACTAGCAACACTATCAACATGAGATAAGTAGGGTGAATCTCGGGTTCAAGAACCCAGTAATAGAATACCTACTACTAAATGGCATCACGGGATGCTTTCAAGAATGGTGGCCAGAATCATCACACTGGGAACACAAAACATGGCTAGATTACTAGGTGACTCCCTAAAACACCTAGGGTCATAATAATAGCTCCAACATATATGTCGAGGTAGTAGAGTACCTCAACCGACCGTTAGTGTGCTTAATCTGGCCCAAAAGGACATCGGAAACGGGAAGAAGGGATTTGCAAATGCATCAGACTATTTAGAGACCTGGGATGACTTGGACAGCATAACGGCTGTAAATGCTCAAAATGATTTGAGACATCCTGCAAAATGGTGGCATAACCACTTAACATCACAATATCAAAGTTCTGAGATGAACTGCCAACACACAGAAGTAGTAGGAACCGAACTCGGGCTTAAACTCAACAATCCTAGGCAACTACGGTTCAGTAACATGTCATCCTGATAGATAGATGAGAAGGCCTAGTTCTTAATCCCCGTAGAAAAGAAGAGGTTGACTCAGATCAGAAGGACATAAGGTAAAGGAGTAAAAAGAGCCTTACGTTCCCTTCCACAAACAATTCCCTTACATAGCTAAAGCTATCGGGACCCTGATTCTAAGTCACACCGATCTAGCATGTAACACCTCATATCATTTTGCGGCCTCACGCACTGTATCCCCACGGGTGTCGCCTTACCATGGCCCGGGACCATTTGCGCCTTTTGGCTCACGTATATGATAGTGTCGCTAGCATCCATATGACAGAGAACCCGGGCCGACATGGCTAGTCGTGAACCCAAAGCGGCACAGACCTATGGAGACAGGCATACATGAATCACATCGAGCATGTCGGTCAACAGCGTATGAATCCGGGCTGTAGCACTGGGCTAACAGGACTCCGAAAGTCACCGCGTGACATTTCCCGAAGGGACAGACATAGGAACGAAGTGGAACACATGCCGGCCAGTCAAGTGTTCTGAGCAGTAGTGCTGGGCTAGCAGGACTCCAGTGAACCGGGCTGTAGCGGACTACTATGGCTCAAGGAAGCACTAGACTACATTTCCCCATAAGAGAGGCTGCCAAGGACAAACAACTAGGTAGTCGGATCCCACACATAGCAATACACGTCACACGTACGCATAACATGCAAGTATGTGATGTACAACATGGCATCACAACATAACGCAACTCATATAGATAAAGGCTCAGAAGAGCCACATAGCATTGAATACAAACAGGGGTCACATGACCCATCATTCAGAGCATACAAGCAACAGAAGCATTACATGTCTGAGTACAGACAACTACAAAAGAAAAGGGCTGAGAAGCCTGACTATCTACAAGACCCTTCCAAGGGTACAAGATCGTAGCTGAGGTAACAAGCTATTTGTCGAAGTCCAAGCGGTACTACCAGTGAGACAGATGTCTCATCTGCAAAACATAAAAAAAGCAAACGTGAGTACAAAGGTACTCAGCAAGACTTACGTCAGACCCTATCATACATGCATTTGTATCAAGAAGGTAATGTGGGGTTTAGTTGCAGCAAGCCAGCTTTGACTCAGTGGCTATCCTGTTCTACAACAATGAGAAACTTCTTTGAGGTGAGGCAGCGCACACGAGTCCACTAATCACCACATCAATACACTACTATGGATTCATCCCCGTCTCTCCTATGAGAAGGCCATCCATAGCACTCACACTTGTCTTGACCATTTTAGAGTATCCACTTTAAGTTGTCTAGGTACCACGTAAGCATCCAAGAAGTCCATAACCGAGGACACGGCTATTCGAATAGATCATGATAACCCTGCAGGGGTGTACTTCATCACACACGCTCTCACCACTTATCACCATATACCTGTCATGTATCTCGGCAATCTTCAAGCGGAAGCCTGGCGAGGGTGTCGGCCACGACCTGACTAACCACGCAAGACTCTAATCCAGGTTTATCACCTATTTGGGTTCCATCCGCAAGGAGATCCGGCCGGGGTGCACTCACGGCCCCAAACGATGTGAGCAGGGTTCCCAAGCCCACCATCCAGGTGCCACTTGGTACACTGTGCCACCTGTGCCTAGTCTGTCCCAAGCCCACCCTGCCGGGTGCCACTCGGTAGAAAAATAGCACTACCTACAAACACCAGAAACTATTTGCAACTCCTGGACAAAGATTAAGCCAAGAGAGCTTGGAGCGCTTGGAGCCCAATGTGTGGTAGTAGCTAGTCATTGGACAACTTGCACAGAACTCAGTTCTTAAGGACGGTCCCAATGAGACAACCCACCATGTACTCCTACATGGCCTCTCACCGCTACCTTTACCAAATCGTGTTCACACGCTTAACTCTCAACACCAGAACATATCATAACACTCCAATTCATTCCCGATGAATCAGACCTGACACAACTCTAAGCAATAGCAGGCATGGCATGGTAGAAGCACAACATGGCTCAAACAACTCCTACACATGCTAGTGGGTTTCAACTATTTACTGTGGCAATGACAGGTCATGCAGAGGAATGGGTTCAACTATCGTAGCATAAAGTAGCAGTTGAATCGTTGTTGTCCTAATGAAATAAATGAGAGCAGGAGCGAGAGAGTAGGATTTTATCAGAATGAACAAGGGGGGTTGCTTGCCTGGTAGATCAATAGAGGGGCACTACTCCACTGATAGGTGCTCCCGAACACTTTCCGGACCAGGACCTATCGAGAAGGAACGGTGTCGAAAATCAAACACAAGTATATGCAACAATATGATGCATGATCATGGCATGAATATGTGATGTTGTTTGAGTTAATGCATCTAGCATTTATTTAGTTGAGGTCCATTTGAACCAAGGGTTCAAATGCAACTCCAAAATAAGCTCTTAAATATGCCATTAATAAGTTTTCATATATACAACATGTATAGGTTGGTTTGTCATGGATGAAACTGGTACAGATGGATAGATTGAATTTTCCTGATAATTTTTCATATATAAATTATTTCAATCTGAGCTACGGTTGAATTTCTATGAATTTTTGAAGTTTTGAATATATTCTGGAATTTCCTGATTAATTCTAAACCAGAAAATGAGATACTGTGTCAGCATGACGTCATGCCTGCGTCAGCAGGTCAACGGAGCTGACCAGGTCAAATCTGACGTGTGGGGGCCACACGTCAGTGTCATGGTTAATTAACAGAGGGTTAATTAATCCTAACTACAAATTAGGGGGCGCCGGGGCCCATCTGTCACTGACCCACACAGGTCAAACCTGGGTCAACTAGGGGGGGGGGTTAGACCCGGTCAACCCCACCGGCGTTTAGCCGCCGGTGAGGCCGAACGCGGCGGAGGGGCTGGGGATCGCCGTTCCGGCAACCATTTGGGCGGCGGAGGCCACGGGCGAGGAGCCAGGGCTCGCCCACATCGTTTGGAGCAAGCGGGGGCTGCGGGGGTGGCTTGAGCTCGCAGGAGCAGAGCTCGCGGCGGCGGCCGGAGTTCGGTGGTGTGCGGGCGCTGGCTATGGCTTGGGAGAGGCAAAAGGAAGAGCGGGGAAGGGTGCAACAGCTCACCACGGGTACAGCAGAGGCGGGGACGAGGCTGGGGCGCGTCGAGGGCAGCGTGAGGTCACCGGAGATCTACGCAGCCAAAGGTAGAAGACAGCGATGGCGGCGGCGATGCAGAGCGTCCGGCGTCGCGTGACTCGGTGGAGAGGACGAGGGAGTCACGGAGATGCTCGTGGACTCGTCGGAGGGGCGAGGGGACGGCGGGGAGCGTGTTGGCGGTGAGTTGCAGCAACGGCAGCCGCTCGGCTGTTAGAGAAAGAGCGAGGG
>NC_041380.1:376707030-376756735 GCF_002162155.2 Triticum dicoccoides | reverse complement strand
GGTAGCGTGGCGCGTGTAGGGAAGGCCAGGGCAACCAGGGAGGCAGGAGGTGGCGAGGCGCGTGCGTGCGTGCCACGGGCACATGCCCTCCTGCCCACTGGCAGGAGGTGGGAGACGACAGGGAGGTGGAGGTGGGCTGGGCTGGCTCTGCCCGGCTGGGCTGCTACAGTGGTGGGCCGGTTGGCCCACCAGGTAGGTTCTCCCTCTTTGTTTTCTTTTCTATTTTTGTGACATTTTTTTTGATTTGATAAAAATACCAAATCATTTTATTTTATTCTGTAAATTTTAGTAGGGACTAGTTGGACCACTCCAAAGCCCCTCACCAAAATTCAGAATTATTGGACAATATTTTATATATAATAAAATATTTATCCAAGGCAAATAATTACTGGATTAATTCCAAATGCCCAAAATAAATACTTATGAGCTCCTAAAGATATTGGTTTGATTTTTATCTCTGTCCAATATTTTCAGAGAGCAACATGAACATTTTCTTGGACCTTTTTGGAGAAATTTTTATCTGGGTCATTTCCAGAAATGATTTCTGAGGGTTTCACAATCCCCATTTCAAAGTTAAATGAAATTTAAACATGATGCACACATGACTAGCTAGCCTAAGTCATACCAGAACTAGGGATGTGACAACTCGCCCCCACTCGGAAGAATCTCGTCCCGAGATTCAGGAGTCGGCGGGAAGAAAGCGGGGTACTCAAGTCGAAGACGATCTTCACGCTCCCAAGTAGCTTCTCTCTCGGAATGATGAGACCACTGAACCTTGAGAAACTTGATGTTATGACGTCGGTTGACACGCTCTGCTTGATCAAGGATGCAGACGGAGTACTCTCAATAAGTGAGGTTATCTTGGAGATCAAGCGTTTCGTGGTCCACTCCGGGGATGGGATCCGAGAAGCAACGCCTGAGTTGAGAGACGTGGAAGACATCATGAACTCGAGAAAGATGTGGTGGTAGTTCCAACTGGTAGGCAACCTCTCCTCGTTTAGCGAGAATGAGAAAGGGACCACTGTAACGAGGAGCCAACTTGCCCTTGATACCGAATCAATGGGTACCCTTCAAAGGGGTAACCCGAAGGTAAGCTTTGTCGCCAATTTCATAAGCCACTTCCTTATGATGACGGTCATACTGGCTCTTTTGACGAGATTGGGTTGTTTTCAAATTCTCATGAATGATGCGAACTTGTTCTTATGCCTCCTGGATCATATCCGGTCCAAAGAATTGTCTTTCACCGGTTTCTGACCAGTTCAAAGGTGTTCGACATCTTCGTCCATACAGAACCTCAAAAGGAGCTTTCTTGAGGCTGGATTGGTAGCTATTGTTATAAGCAAACTCGGCGAAGGGAAGACACTTCTCCCAATCCATACTGAATGAGATAACACAAGCTCTAAGCATGTCTTCGAGAATTTGGTTGACCCTTTCCACCTGGCCACTTGATTGAGGGTGGAAAGCGGTACTGAAGGAAAGATGGGTGCCCATGGCAGTTTGGAAACTCTCCCAGAAATGAGAAGTGAAAAGACTACCACGGTCTGAATTGATCTCTAGTGGAACACCATGAAGTGACACTATTCGAGAAATATATAAGTCAGTGAGCTGACTAGCAGTGATACTCTCTCGAACAGGTAGGAAGTGAGCCACTTTAGAAAGACGATACGAAGATAGCATTATTCCCTTTCTTGGTCCTGGGAAAGCCGGTGATGAAGTCCATACCAACTTTATCCCATTTCCATTCAGGAATAGCTAAAGGTTGAAGGGTGCAAGCAGGTCTCTGATGCTCTGCCTTCACGCGACGACAAACGTCACAGTTAACAATAAATTGAGCAATTTCTCTCTTCATCCTAGTCCACCAGAACCTCTGGCGTAGGTCCTGATACATCTTAGTACTACCGGGATGAATCATGAGAGGAGATTCATGCGCCTCCTTAAGGATTAATTGTCGAAGATGTTGATTCTTGGGAACCACCAAGCGACTCTCAAAGAAAACAACACCACGATCATCTATAGAGAAACTACCACCAACTCCTTTGTTAATGTTTCTCTTGATCCGGGAAATTCCCGTATCCTGCTTCTGAGCAGAGATGATTTGATCCACACGAGTAGGTTTCGCCACCAAGGTAGAAAGGAATCCGTGAGGAGAAAGGTGGAGGTTAAGCTTACATAATTCCTCATGGAGAAGTGGTTGGCCCTGCTGCAACATGAGATTGTTGCAATAGGACTTACGACTTAGCGCATCAGCCAAGACATTCCCCTTGCCTGGGGTGTAGGTAATCCCTAAGTCGTAATCTGAGATCAACTCCAGCCAACGTCTTTGCCTAAGGTTCAAATCTGGTTGGGTGAAGATATACTTGAGACTCTGGTGATCGGTGTAAATCTCGCAACGTTTACCAAGAAGGTAATGTCGCCATGTCTTAAGTGCATAGACTACGGCTGCAAGCTCTAGATCATGTGTAGGATAATTCTCCTCATGTGTATGCAACTGTCGAGATGCATAGGCAATCACATGGCGATCTTGCATAAGAATGCAACCTAGTCCCTGTCGTGAGGCATCACAATAGATAACAAAGTCCTTAGTGAAATCCGATGGCACAAGTATGGGAGCAGAAGTCAAGCGTCTTTTCAGTTCCCGAAAACTGTGCTCACACTGTGGGGACCACTCAAACTTTTTATCTTTCTTGAGAAGTTCCGTGAGAGGTTTGGCCACTTTGGAGAAGTTCTCAACGAATCGGCGACAATAACTGGCTAGACCAAGGAAACTCCTAACTTGCTTAACTGTTTCAGGCGGAGTCCAATCAAGAACGGCCTGAACTCTTTCGGGATTGACAGGAATGCCCTTACCAGAGATTACGTGGCCGAGATAGGTCACTTCTGGCAACCAAAATTCGCACTTGGAGAACTTGGCATAAAGGCGGTGCTCTCTGAGTTTTCCTAGCACAAGTCTAAGATGTTCGGCATGCTCTTCCTCGTTCTTCGAGTAAATAAGGATATCATCGAGGTAAACCACGACGAACTTATCTAAGTACTCCATGAATCATCAAGCGAGAGAAAGTAGCTGGAGCGTTGGTTAGACCAAAGGACATGACGATGTACTCGTACTGACCATAACGAGTGACAAAAGCCGTCTTAGGAATGTCCCCATTTCTGATCTTGATTTGGTGGTAGCCTAACCTCAAATCCATCTTGGAAAAGACTGAGGATCCAGCGAGCTGATCATACAGGTCGTTGATCCTGGGGAGCGGATACTTGTTCTTTATCGTGACCAAATTAACGGGACAATAATCTACAACCATCCGGTCCGTACCATCCTTCTTCTTGACGAAGAGAACGGGGCAAGCCTAGGGAGAAGAACTAGGACGGATGAAACCCTTTTGCAAGGATTCATCGAGTTGTTTCTTAAGCTCAGCTAGTTCTAAGGGTGCCATCTTGTAAGGTCTCCTAGAGATTGGAGCGGTTCCTGGGATAAGATCTATGACAAATTCTACATCTCTGTCAGGTGGAATACCTGGCAGTTCCTCTGGAAAAACATCCGGAAAGTCACGGACTACCGGGATATCTTCAAGGTCAGGAAGAGGGTTGGCATTAAGAGAATAGAGCTGACGCTTTGACAACCCTAGTGGAGACGGTGACTATCTTGCCAGATGGGTGTGTAAGCTGAATAGACCTAGTTCGACTAGGCATGAGTATGTTCCTGTGTCTATCTCCTTACCTCTCTCTGAAAATATTGGGCAGAGGTAAAATTCAAACCAATATTTTTAGGGGCTCATAAATATTTATTTTGGCCATTTGGAATTAATCCAGTAATTATTTGCGTTGGATAAACATTTATATATATATATATAATATTGTCCAATAATTCTGAATTTTGGTGAGGGGCTTTGGAATAATCCCTTAGGCCCCTGCAAAAATTGTCAGAATTAAATAAAATGATTTGGTATTTTTATTAAATCAAAACAAATGTCAGAAAATAGAAAACAAAAACAAAATAGAAGCAAAAGGGAAGAAAACCCACCTGCACTTACCTCCCTATGCAGCCTGGCCTGGCCCAGTGGCCAACAGGCCGGCCCAGCCGACTGGCAGTGCCAGTCGTCCCCTTCCTCGCACCAGGAGGACAGGGGCACACGCCCGGCGCGCGCGGCCACGCGTCCGGCCACGCCACCTGCCTGCCTGGCCTCTCCCCCGACGCCCTGGCCACCCCGAACGTCGCCATGCGCAGCCCCGGACCTCTCGCACTCTCTCTCGCTCTCCCTCCTCCCCTGGATCCCTCTCTCTCGACCCGCCCGAGCGCTGCCGTCGCCGCCGCTCGCCGTTGCCGTAGCCACCGACTTCCGCTCGCCGCCTCGCTGTTGTATCCAGAAGCTCCGCCACGTCTGCGTCTACCTCCTCGTCGAGCCACGCGCCTCGGGAGGCCCTGGAGCGCCTCCATCGTCGTCGTCTTCATCTCTGACCGCCGTGGATCCCCATCGCTGCACCGTCGACCTCAGCGCGTCCCCGAGCTCGCTGACGACGTCTACGATCTCCCCGTGAGATCTACTTTGTTCTCCCCTCCTCCTCGTGCTCGTTTGCCCCACCTAGCTAGCTCAGCTGCCACGCCTGAGACCTCATCGCTGCCGGCCATGGCGCCATCGTGGCCAGAGGCCGAGCCAGCCGCTCCCGCCTAACTCCGGCGAAGCCGACGTGGCGATGTCATTAGCCTCTAATGACGCCTTAACTAACACCCTAGTGCCACTGCCGTGTGGGCCCCGACGCCAAAAATTAATTAGTTTAATTTCTCTTTAGATTAGTGCTAATCGGTGTGGACCCCACGTGTCAGCTTTGACTTGGTCAAGTCAACGTTGACCGGTTCCACCTGTCATAGACCCAAACCAGCCTGAGACACTGACCAGTGGGTCCCAGCGTCAGGTTTGACCTGGGCTGACGCTGTTGACTTGATGACATCATTCTGACGTCAGGCTGACGCAGTAATGCTTTCTAGATTTTAAATAAATCAGAAATGATTTATTTAATTCAGAAAAATGTACAAAACTTCCAAAAATCATATAAATTCAACCGTAACTCCAAATGAAATAATCTATATATGAAAAATTATCAGAAAAATCCAATCTATCCATTTATACTACTTTCATGCATGTTCAACCAACTTATACCCACTGTATAAGTGAAAACATGATAATGACATTTTAAATGCTAAATATGGAGTTTGCATATGAACCCTTGGTCCATATGGACTTCATCTAAATTGTTGCTAGATGCATTAGTGCAGAACACATTCATATTGCCATGTCATAGCATGCATCATATTGTTACATATCGTCATGTGTTGATTGAGTTCTTTCTCAGTTGCCGGTGTTTGTCCCCTCTCGATAGACGTTGTACCGACGCTGTGATCATTGACACTGATGAAGACCCAATGATATCTTCAGAAGTGCCAGGCAAGCAAAACCCCTTTGTTCATTCCGATACAATCCCACTCTCTCGCTCCTGCTCTCTTTTACTACATTAGGACAACAACGATTCAACAGTTACTTGCTGCGGTAGTTGAGCCCCTTATCCTCTGCATGACCTGTCATTGCCACAGTAAATAGATGAAACCCACTAGTATGAGTAGGAGTTGTTTGAGCCCTGATGTGCCTACTCATTCATGCTTATTTTTCATGCCTGCTATTGCATAGAGTTGTGTCAGGTCTGATTCATCGGGGATGAATCGGAGGTGTGTAAACATGTCCTACTGTTGAGAGCTAAGTGTGTGAACACGATTTGGTAAAGGTAGCAGTGAGAGGCCATGTAGGAGTACATGGTGGGTTGTCTCATTGAAGTCATCCTTAGGATCTGAGTTCTGTGTTTGTGATCCATGAAACAGTTACTACCACGCATTGGGCCCGAAACCAATGGACCCTCTCGGCTTCTTGATCACCCTTGTCCTCTGTCTAGGGTTGCAACTAGTTTCTGGTGTTTATAGGATATGTGTTGGCGGCCGTGCGTAGCGCTGACCCTAGGGGTGGGCTATGATGCGGTAGATACACCGTGGCCGGGCATGCCGGGCGCCCGTTTGGTGTCTCGGAACCCTATACACATCGTCTGGGGCCATATGTGGAAACCTCGGCCGGACTCCCTGCGGATGGAACCTGGATAGGCGATAAACCTGGACTAGAGACTTGAGTGTTTAGGTAGGCCGTGGCCGACACCCTCGTTGGGCTTCCGCTTGAAGGTTGCCGAGTACATGTCGTGTAAACGACGGTAAGTGGTGAGAGCGTGTGTGAAGAAGTACACCCCTGCAGGGTTATCATCATCTATTCGAATAGCCGTGTCTGTGGTAATGGACTTCTGGGTTGCCTATAACAGTTCATAGACAAGTGAAAGTGGATACTCTAAAACTCGCAAGATAAGTGTGAGTGCTATGGATGGCCTTCCCGTAGGGAGACGGGAGCGGATCCATAGTGGTGTATTGAATGGTGAATATGTGGACTCGTGTGCGCCACCTCAAAAGAATTGCTTGCAGTCGTAGGTCAGGTTAGCCACTGAGTCAAAGATGGCTTGCTGCAGTTAAACTCCACCACCCCCTTTATTGATACTGATGCATATGTAGATAGTTCTGATGTAAGTCTTGCTGGGTACATTTGTACTCACGTTTGCTTAATTTATGTTTTGCAGAGAGACTTTAGTCTCACTAGTAGTTTCGCGTGGACTTCGATGTTTAGCTTGATACCTCAGCTACGATCTTGTGCCCTCGGCAGGATCTGGTAGATAGTCAGGCTTCTCTGCCTTTTCCATTTGTAGATGTCTGTACTCAGACATGTTAAGCTTCCGCATGTGCTTTGATTTGTATGCTATGATTGTTGGGTCATGAGACCCATGTTTGTAATATCTCGCTCCTCGGAGCCTAATGAATAAATACTTGAGTTGTAGAGTTATGTTGTGATGCCATGTTGTATTTACACATATCGAGCATACTGTGTGTATGATTGAAATGCTTGGTATGTGTGGGATCCGACAATCTAGTGGTTTATCCTTGGCAGCCTCTCTTATGGGGAAATGTAGTCTAGTGCTTCCATGAGCCATAGTAGTCCGCTACAGCCCGGTTCACCGGAGTCCTGCTAGCCCAGCACTACTGCTCAGGACACTTGACTGGCCGGCATGTGTTTCACTTCGTTCCTTTGTCTGTCCCTTCGGGGAAATATCACGCGGTGACATCCGGAGTCCTGCCTAGCCTGCTACAGCCCGGGTTCCCGGAGTCCTGTTAGCCCAGTGCTACAGCCCGGATTCACACGCTGCTGACCGACACGCTCGATGTGATTCATGTATGCCTGTCCCCATAGGTTAGTGCCGCTTTGGGTTCACGATTAGCCATGTCGGCCCGGGTTCTCTGTCATATGGATGCTAGCGACACTATCATATACGTGAGCCAAAAGGCGCAAACGGTCCCGGGCCATGGTAAGGCGACACTCGTGGGAATACCGTGCATGAGGCCGCAAAGTGATATGAGGTGTTACCGGCTAGATCGATGTGACTTGGAATCGGGGTCCTGACAGACATGTATCCCAATTGTAAAAACAATGCTATTTGGATTATAAAGGTTGTGTTTATAATTTTGCCTGAAAGTATTATGATGCCTCCCGAGCGGCCGTTTATGCATGTATATAACCTGAAAGTTTGCAGTCGTCGGCTTTAGCCCCCACGCACATAATGCGGGGGTGTTCAGAAAAGAGTGTATTCACACTTGACCCAACGTCTTGGTCCATTAAGGAGGTGATAGTGCGGCGAACAAGGCAATCAGACTATATAGCTTTAACACTTTCACTTAGCCATAGGAGTTTGACGGTGGGGCTACTATATAGCGCCTGGTACTTCCGTGCTCATCCAAATACAGTGCGCGTACATACATGACCGGGAAACCGTTCCTTCGTTAATGCGGAGGAATCGCGAAGATTCCGCTGAGTCGTCGAGTGGTTGACCAGTCTCACACTTTATCATGACAGTCAGTTTTTGGCTTTCTCTACCGAGGTGCTCATTCGGATGAACCAGGGCACAATCGCAGTAGTTATCCCAGTGCCAACTTAGCCGATAGAGCGGAACGTAAGGTAGCAAAACATGGGAGCCGGGCAAACCCAACTATTGACCAACGACATAATTCAGAGCTGATGCATATAAGGCCAAACTCGCGACGCCGAACACTCCCTAAGGTATTCGGACTTTACAACATATACTGGGCTGAGTAACGCCCTCGATAATGAGCCCTGATTTTCCAGGTACTTGCATTAGTCTGACGTGATGAAATGCCAAATAACGCTAGCATCCCTTTCGGATGTGTTGAGTATCCGGAGGGAGTGAAGCAACAAGAGATAGTAAAAAAGGTTTACATAGGGTCTTAATCTAAAAAGAAGCCTTTGAGAGGGGCCCTGCTGCACGTCTGTGCCTGTGTCTCCGTTGTGCCGTATCCCGGAAGGGTGTAGCACGATGATCATCTGTAAAAGAGAAAAATGCAGGTGAAAGTCTTCGTGCGAAAAATTGGTTATTCTTAATGAACCATTAAAATGCAATCTAAATAGGGTCAAGCCGAACTGTAGCCCTTTTTACATGCGGGAAGCCCCTAGCACTACCTATGGGGGTATATCCATCGACCCAATCTCAGGTTTATCTGAGCTGTTACAGCTAGTGGTGCACCGGACTCGTCTAACCGTGTCCGCGGTCTTGACGACCGATCATTTCTTATGGTTGGAGAGGCCGTTCAGTGATTGGATGCTAGAGCCACCACATATTCCTCCGTACGTGAGGAACGCTCTGTGTTTCCTCTAACTATGATGATGCCACGTGGACCGGGCATCTTAAGCTTAAGATAAGCATAATGCGGTACTGCATTAAATTGAGCGAAGGCTGTTCTTCCGAGTAGTGTGTGATGGACGTGGAATGGAGCGATGTCAAAGGTTAATTCTTCGCTCCGAAAGTTGTCTGGAGAACCGAATACAACCTCTAGTACTAGAGAGCCCGTGCAGCGGGCCTCTGGGCCTGGTATTACTCCTTTAAAGGTAGTATTGCTTTGGCTGATTCTTGTCGGGTCTATCCCCATTTTGCCGACGGTGTCCTGATATATCAGATTAAGACTACTGCCGCCATCCATAAGGACTCGGGTGAGATGGTATCCGTCAATTATTGGGTCTAGCACCAAGGCAGCCGATCCTTCGTGCCGGATACTAGTTGGGTGATCCCTGCGATCAAAAGTGATCGGGCAGGCTGACCAAGGGTTGAACTTGGGGGTGATGGGCTCCACGGCGTATATGTCTCGGGGTGCGCACTGGTGCCTCCTCTTTGGTATGTGAGTTGCGTAAATCATGTTCACTGTTTTGACCTCTCGTGGGAATATTTTCTATCCCCCAGTGTTTGGCTGGCGAGGCTCATCCTCGTCTTCGCTTGGTGTCTCCCTCCCCTTGTGTTCGGTGTTTAGCTTGCCGGCGTTCTTGAAGACCCAGCATTCTCTGTTGGTGTGATTTGCAGGTTTGTCGGAGGTGCCATGAATCTGACATAATCTGTCTAGAATTTTGTTTAGGCTGGACGGTCCATCTCTGCTGCCTTTAAATGGCTTTTTCTGTTGACCGGGTCGAGAGCCCCTGAATCCGGCATTTACCGTGGTGTTGTCTGGGCTGTCTTCGTTGTTTCAACGCTTGCTTTTATTGCATCGCGGTTTCCCGTAGCCATCCCTGACATCGGATGTGCCTGGGTTGCTAGTGCCGCTACGGGCCAGCCAACTGTCTTCGCCCGTGCAAAAGCGGGTCATAAGTCTTGTTAGGGCTGCCATTGTCCTCGGTTTTTCCTGGCCGAGGTGTTTGGCGAGCCATTCGTCCTAGACACTATGCTTGAAAGCCGCTAAGGCTTCGGCATCCGGGCAGTCGACGATTTGATTCTTCTTCATGAGAAATCTGTTCCAAAGCTTTCGAGCTGACTCTCCGGACCGTTGAATTATGTGACTTAAATCGTCTTTGTTTGGAGGTCAGACATAGGTCCTTTGAAAATTGGCCCTAAAAGCATCCTCAAGCTCTTCCCAGCTTCCAATTGAGTTTTCGGGGAGGCTTTTCAGCCAATGCCGAGCTGGTCCTTTCAACTTGAGGGGCAGGTATTTGATGGCGTGGAGATCATCTCCGCGAGCAATGTGGATGTGAAGGATAAAGTCCTCAATCCTGACCCCAGGGTCTGTCGTTCCGTCATATACCTCTATGTTCACGGGTTTGAATCCCTCTGGAAATTCATGATCCAGCACCTCATCGGTGAAGCATAGGGGGTGCGCGGCACCCCTGTATTTGGATGTGTCATGGCACTCTTCGGACGGTTTTAGCATTTGGTTTTGATACCGAGCTTTTATTCGGTCAGTATAGTCGTTTGGGCAGCCATGATTCTGTGCCGGGGCGCGCTTCCTGGATCCGTAGATGGACCTGGCCATACCGGCTTTTTTGTGCAGGTCTTCACGTAAATCGTGCGCTGACTTGTGTGCGACGTCGTTAGCCGCCCTGTCGCGGCCACGGGGTGGTCGATCCGGCTGATCAACCGTTTTATTTTTCGGCTGAATGGGCTCTAAAGCCTCGTCGTCGAATTCAGGCAGCAGCTTGCGCTTTGGATAACTCTTTGTGTGGCGACTGCCGCCGTACTTTTCTTCAGTGTCAAGCACTTCATTCCATCTGCTGTTGAGCGTATTCTGCGCGGCCTTAAACCTTTGCTTCTGCTTCTTCAGGCTCCTCACGGTGGCAATAAGCCTTCTATGGAGGTTCTCTTTTTCCAAGTGCCTTTCCGGGATGATGTGTGCATCGTCGTCCGGACTGTTCTCCTCTCTGGAGATAGGTTGATGAGCTTTACCCTCGGCGTCGCCATGATCGGACAGCGGCTCCGTACTATGTTCGCCATCCGCTTGGTCATCCTGCTCCATCGCTGGGTCCATATGGTCGTCATTTGGAGTCGACCAGGGTATTATTCTTTCTTGCGCTGTTATCGCTATTTTTGCTGAGGCGGGATTTGGAGCGGCGCCTGCGTCGTTGCTTTGGTTTCTTCTCGAGGGGACTATCCTTCGATGCATCCTTCCATTCCACATCATTGTTTTCCTTGGGTGTATCCACCATGTATATATCGTGTGATGAAGTGGTTGTCCAGCGCCCTGTGGGCGGTGGTTCCTGTTCCTTGATACGTCTCCAACGTATCTATAATTTTTGATTGCTCCATGCTATATTATCTACTATTTTGGACATTATTGGGCTTTATTATCCACTTCTATATTATTTTTGGGACAAACCTATTAACCGTAGGCCCAGCCCAGAATTGCTGTTTTTTTCCTGTTTTAGGGTTTCGAAGAAAAGGAATATCAAACGCAGTGCAAGCGGAATGAAACCTTCGGGAACGTGATTCTCACCGAACATGATCCAGGAGACTTGGACCCTACGTCAAGAAACAAAGGAGGAGTCCACGAGGTAGGGGGGCGCGCCATCCACCCTCGTGGGCCCCCTGTTGCTCCACCGACGTACTCCTTCCTCCTATATATACCTACGTACCCCCAGACGATCAGGTACGGAGCCAAAACCTTAATTCCACCGCCGCAACTTTCTGTATCCACGAGATCCCATCTTGGGGCCTGTTCCGGAGCTCCGCCGGAGGGGGCATCCATCACGGAGGGCTTCTACATCAACACCATAGCTTCTCCGATGAAGTGTGAGTAGTTTACCTCAGACCTTCGGGTCCATAGTTATTAGCTAGATGGCTTCTTCTCTCTTTTTGTATCTCAATACAATGTTCTCCCCCTCTCTTGTGGAGATCTATTCGATGTAATCTTCTTTTTGCGGTGTATTTGTTGAGACCGATGATTTGTCGGTTTATGATCAAGATTATCTATGAACAATATTTGAATCTCCTCTGAATTCTTTTATGTATGATTGGTTATCTTTGCAAGTCTCTTCGAATTATCAGTTTAGTTTGGCCTACTAGATTGGTCTTTCTTGCGATGGCAGAGTGCTTAGCTTTGGGTTCAATCTTGCGATGTCCTTTCCCAGTGACAGTAGGGGCAGCAAGGCACATATTGTTGCCATCAAGGATAACAAGATGGTTTTTTATCATATTGCATGAATCTATCCCTCTACATCATGTCATCTTGCTTAAGGCATTACTCTGTTTTCATGAACTTAATACTCTAGATGCATGCTGGATAGCGGTCGATGAGTGGAGTAATAGTAGTAGATGCAGGCAGGAGTCAGTCTACTTGTCTTGGACGTGATGCCTATATACATGATCATACCTAGACATTCTCATAACTATGCTCAATTCTGTTAATTTCTCAATAGTAATTCGTTCACCCACCGTAAAATATTATGCTCTTGAGAGAAGCCACTAGTGAAACCTATGGCCCCCGGATCTATCTTCATCATATTAGTCTTCCAATACTTAGTTATTTCCTTTTCCTTTTACTTTGCTTTATTTTGCTTTGCATCTCTATCATAAAAATACCACAAATATTATCTTATCATATCTATCAGATCTCACTCTCGTAAGTGACCGTGAAGGGATTGCTAACCCCTTATCGCGTTGGTTGCGAGGAGTTATTTGTTTTGTGCAGGTACGAGGGACTCGCGCGTAGCCTCCTACTAGATTGATAACTTGGTTCTCAAAAACTGAGGGAAATACTTACGCTACTTTGCTGCATCACCCTTTCCTCTTCAAGGAAATCCAACGCAGTGCTGAAGAGGTAGCAGAGAAGATTTCTGGCGCCGTTGCCGGGGAGTCTACGCAAAAGTCAATATACCAAATACCCATCACATACCCTTATGTCCCGCATTGCATTATTTGCCATTTGCCTCTCGTTTTCCTCTCCCCCACTTCACCCTTGCCGTTTTATTCGCCCTCTCTCTCTATCCTCCCTATCTTTCTCTATTTGCCTCTTTTTGCCCGCTTGCTTTTTGTTAGCTTGTGTGTTAGTTTGCTTGCTTGTCACGATGGCTCAAGATAACACTAAATTGTGTGACTTTACCAATACCAACAATAATGATTTTATTAGCACTCCAATTGCTCCTCTTACCGATGCTGAATCTTGTGAAATTAATGCTGCCTTGCTGAATCTTGTTATGAAAGATCCGTTTTCCGGCCTTCCTAGTGAAGATGCCGCTACCCATCTAAATAGCTTTGTTGATCTATGTGATATGCAAAAGAAGAAAGATGTGGATAATGACATTGTTAAATTGAAGCTATTTCCTTTTTCACTTAGAGATCATGCTAAAGCTTGGTTTTCGTCTTTGCCTAAAAATAGTATTGATTCATGGAATAAGTGCAAAGATGCTTTTATCTCTAAGTATTTTCCTCCCGCTAAGATCATCTCCCTTAGAAACGATATTATGAATTTTAAGCAACTTGATCATTAACATGTTCCACAAGCTTGGGAGAGGATGAAATTAATGATACGTAATTGCCCTACTCATGGTTTGAATTTGTGGATGATTATACAAATTTTTTATGCCGGATTGAATTTTGCTTCTAGAAATCTTTTAGATTCGGCCGCGGGAGGCGCTTTTATGGAAATCACTTTAGGATAGGCTACTAAACTCCTAGATAATATTATGGTTAATTATTCTCAATGGCATACTGAAAGATCTACTAATAAAAAGGTGCATGCAATAGAAGAAATTAATGTTTTGAGTGGAAAGATGGATGAACTTATGAAATTATTTGCTAGTAGGAGTGTTTCTTCTGATCCTAATGATATGCCCTTGTCTACTTTGATTGAGAATAATAATGAATCTATGGATGTGAATTTTGTTGGTAGGAACAATTTTGGTAATAACGCGTATAGAGGAAATTTTAATCCTAGGCCTTATCCTAGTAATCCCTCTAATATTTATGGTAATTCCTCCAACAATTCTTATGGAAATTATAATAAGATGCCCTCTGATTTTGAATCTAATATTAAATAATTTATTACTTCGCAAAAGAATTTCAGTGCTTTGATTGAAGAAAAATTGCTTAAGATTGATGAGTTGGCTAGGAACGTTGATAGAATTTCTCTTGATGTTGATTCTTTGAAACTTAGATCTATTCCTCCTAAGAATGATATCAATGAGTCTCTCAAAGCCATGAGAATTTCCATTGATGAGTGCAAAGAAAGAACCACTAGGTTGCGTGCTAAGAAAGATGCCTTTATAAGAGCGTGTTCTTCTAGTTCCTATGAAAATAAAGATGAAGATCTAAAAGTTATTGATGTGTCACCTATTAAATCTTTATTTTGCAATATGAATCTTGATAATTATGGGACTGAATATGATCCACCTTTACCTAGAAGGCGTTCCAAAAATTCGGAGTTCTTAGATCTTGATGCTAAAATTGATAAAAGTGGGATTGAAGAAATTAAAACCCTAGATGTTGCTAAACCAACTATTTTGGATTTCAAGGAATTTAATTATGAAAATTGCTCTTTGATTGATTGTATTTCCTTGTTTCAATCCGTGCTAAATTCTCCTCATTCTTATAGTCAAAATAAAGCGTTTACTAAACATATCGTTGATTCCTTGATGCAATATTATGAAGAAAAACTTGAGTTGGAAGTCTCTATCCCTAGAAAACTTTATGATGAGTGGGAACCAACTATTAAAATTAAAATTAAAGATCATGAATGCTATTCTTTGTGTGATTTGGGTGCTAGTGTTTTCACGATTCCAAAGTCTTTGTGTGATTTATTAGGTTTCCGTGATTTTGATGATTGCTCTCTAAACTTGCACCTTGCGGATTCCACTATTAAGAAACCTATGGGAAGAATTAATGATGTTATTATTATTTCAAATAGGAATTATGTGCCCGTAGATTTTGTCGTTCTTGATATAGATTGCAATCTTTCATGTCCTATTATTCTTGGTAGACCTTTCCTTAGAACGATTGATGCAATTATTGATATGAAGGAAGGAAATATGATATTCCAATTTACGTTAAGGAAAGGCATGGAACACTTTCCTAGAAAGAAAATTAAAATACCTTATGAATCTATTATGAGAGCTACTTATGGATTGCCTACCAAAGATGGCAATACCTAGATTTATCCTTGCTTATTATGCCTAGCTAGGGGCGTTAAACGATAGCGCTTGTTGGGAGGAAGCCCAATTTTATTTTTATTCCTTGCTTTTTGCTCCTGTTTAGTAATAAATAATTTATCTAGCCTCTGTTTAGGTTGTGTTTTTTGTGTTTAATTAGTGTTTGTGCCAAGTAGAACCGTTGGGAAGACTTGGGGAAAGTCTTGTCAATCTTGCTGTAAAAAACAGAAAGTTTAGCGCTCATGAGAACTGCTGCCATTTTTATTTGGAAGGTGCTATTTAGTTAATTATTTTTTCATATGATTAATAGATAAATTACGCACGTCCAGAAATTTATTTTAGAATTTTTGGGGTTCCAGATCTTGCGCTAGATACAGATTACTACAGATTGTTCTGTTTTTGACAGATTCTGTTTTTCGTGTGTTGTTTGCTTATTTTGATGAATCTATGGCTAGTAAAATAGTTTATAAACCATAAAGAAGTTGGAATACAGTAGGTTTAACACCAATATAAATAAAAAATGAGTTAATTACAGTACCTTGAAGTGGTCTTTTGTTTTCTTTCGCTAACGGAGCTCACGAGATTTCCTACTTTGAGTTTTGTGTTGTGAAGTTTTCAAGTTTTGGGTAAAGATTTGATGGATTATGGAACAAGGAGTGGAAAGAGCCTAATCTTGGGGATGCCCATGGCACCCCCAAGATAATCTAAGGACACCTAAAAGCCAGAGCTTGGGGATGCCCCGGAAGGCATCCCCTCTTTCGTCTACTTCTATCGGTAACTTTACTTGGAGCTATATTTTTATTCACCACATGATATGTGTTTTGCTTGGAGAGTCTTGTATGATTTGAGTCTTTGCTTTTTAGTTTACCACAATCATCCTTGCTGTACACACCTTTTGAGAGAGCCATACATGATTTGAAATTTGTTAGAATACTCTATGTGCTTCGCTTATATCATTTGAGTTATATAGTTTTGCTCTAGTACTTCACTTATATTTTTTTGAGCACGGTGGTGGATTTGTTTTATAGAAAATATTGATCTCTCATGCTTCACTTAGATTATTTTGAGAGTCTTAAATAGCATGGTAATTTGCTTAAATAATCCTAATATACTTGGTATTCAAGAATAGTAAAAACTTTCTTATGAGTGTGTTGAATGCTATGAGAAGTTTGATACTTGATAATTGTTTTGAGATATGAAGATGGTGATATTAAAGTTGTGCTAGTTGAGTAGTTGTGAATTTGAGAAATACTTGTGTTAAAGTTTGTAATTCCCGTAGCATGCACATATGGTGAACCGTTATGTGATGAAGTCAGAGCATGATTTATTTTTTGACTGTCTTCCTTATGAGTGGCGGTCGGGGACGAGCGATGGTCTTTTCCTATGAATCTATCCCCCTAGGAGCATGCGCGTAATACTTTGCTTTGATAACTTTTAGATTTTTGCAATAAGTATATGAGTTCTTTATGACTAATGTTGAGTCCATGGATTATATGAACTTTTATTCCTTCCACAATTGCTAGCCTCTCTAAATACCGCGCACCTTTCACCGGTATCATACACCCACCATATACCTTCCTCAAAACAGCCACCATACCTACCTATTATGGCATTTCCATCGCCATCCCGAGATATATTGCCATGCAACTTTCCACCGCCCCGTTTATTATGACACACTCCATCATTGTCATATTGCTTAGCATGATCATGTAGTTAACATCGTATTTGTGGCACAGTCACCATTCATAATTCTTTCATACATGTCACTCTTGATTCATTGCATATCCCGGTACACCCCCGGAGGCATTCATATAGAGTCATATCTTCTTCTAAGTATCGAGTTGTAATTGTTGAGTTGTAAGAAAATAAAAGTGTGATGATCATCATTATTAGAACATTGTCCCAGTGAGGAAAGGATGATGGAGACTATGATTCCCCCACAAGTCGGGATGAGACTCCGGAAGAAAAAAAGAGGCCATAAAACAAGAGAAAAGGACCAAATAAAAAAAGAGAAAATGAGAGAAGGGACAATGTTACTATCCTTTACCACACTTGTGCTTCAAAGTAGCACCATGATATTCATGATAGAGAGTCTCTCGTTTCGTCACTATACTAGTGGGAATTTTTCATTATAGAACTTGGCTTGTATATTCCAATGATGGGCTTCCTCAAAATGCCCTAGGTCTTCGTGAGCAAGCAATTTGGATGCACACCCACTTAGTTTCTTTTGTTGAGCTTTCATATACTTATAGCTCTAGTGCATCCGTTGCATGGCAATCCCTACTCACTCACATTGATATCTATTGATGGGCATCTCCATAGCTCGTTAATACGCCTAGTTGATGTGAGACTATCTTCCCCTTTTGTCTTCTCCACAACCACCATTCTATTCCACATATAGTGCTATATCCATGGCTCACACTCATGTATTGCGTGAAGATTGAAAAAGTTTGAGAATGTCAAAAGTATGAAACAATTGCTTGGCTTGTCATCGGGGTTCTGCATGATTTAAATATTTTGTGTGGTGAAGATAGAGCATAGCCAGACTATATGATTTTGTAGGGATAACTTTCTTTGGCCATGTTATTTTGAGAAGACATGATTGCTTTGTTAGTATGCTTGAAGTATTATTATTTTTATGTCAATATTAAACTTTTATCTTGAATCTTTCGGATCTGAATATTCATACCACAATTAAGAAGAATTACATTAAAATTATGCCAAGTAGCACTCCACATCAAAAATTATCTTTTTTAACATTTATCTACTCGAGGACGAGCAGGAATTAAGCTTGGGGATGCTTGATACGTCTCCAATGTATATATAATTTTTGATTGCTCCATGCTATATTATCTACTGTTTTGGACATTATTAGGCTTTATTATCCACTTTTATATTATTTTTGGGACTAACCTATTAACTGAAGGCCCAACCCAGAGTTGCTGTATTTTTTTTGCCTATTTTAGGGTTTCAAAGAAAAGGAATATCAAACGGAGTCCAAACAGAATGAAACCTTCGGGAACGTGATATTCTCACCGAACATGATTCAGGAGACTTGGACCCTATGTCAAGAAACAAAGGAGGAGGCCACGAGGTAGGGGGCGCGCCTGCCCCCCAAGCGCCCCCTCCACCCTCATGGGCCCCCCGTTGCTCCATCGACGTACTCCTTCCTCCTATATATACCTACGTACCCCCAAACGATCAGATACGGAGCCAAAACAATAATTCCACCGCCGCAACTTTCTGTATCCACGAGATCCCATCTTGGGGCCTGTTCCAGAGCTCTGCTGGAGGGGGCATCCATCACGGAGGGCTTCTACATCAACACCATAGCCTCTCCGATGAAGTGTGAGTAGTTTACCTCAGACCTTCGGGTCCATAGTTATTAGCTAGATGGCTTCTTCTCTCTTTTTGGATCTCAATACAATGTTCTCCCCCTCTCTTGTGGAGATCTATTCGATGTAATCTTCTTTTTGCGGTGTGTTTGTTGAGACCGATGAATTGTGGGTTTATGATCAAGATTATCTATGAACAATATTTGAATCTCCTCTAAATTCTTTTATGTATGATTGGTTATCTTTGCAAGTCTCTTCGAATTATCAGTTTGGTTTGGCCTACTAGATTGATCTTTCTTGCAATGGGAGAAGTGCTTAGCTTTGGGTTCAATATTGCGGTGTCCTTTCCGAGTGACAGTAGGGGCAACAAGGCACGTATTGTATTGTTTCCATCGAGGATAACAAGATGGTTTTCTTATCATATTGCATGAATTTATCCCTCTACATCATGTCATCTTGCTTAAGGCGTTAGTCTGTTTTTATGAAGTTAATACTCTAGATGCATGCTGGATAGCGATCGATGAGTGGAGTAATAGTAGTAGATGCAGTCAGGAGTCGGCGTACTTGTCTTGGATGTGATACCTATATACATGATCATACCTAGATATTCTCATAACTATGCTCAATTCTGTCAATTGCTCAACAGTAATTCGTTCACCCACCGTAAAATACTTATGCTCTTGAGAGAAGCCACTAGTTAAACCTATGGCCCCCGGATCTATCTTCATCATATTAATCTTCCAATACTTAGTTATTTCCTTTGCTTTTTTACTTTGCTTTATTTTACTTTGCATCTCTATGATAAAAATACCAACAATATTATCTTATCATATCTATCAGATCTCACTCTCGTAAGTGACCGTGAAGGGATTGACAACCCGTTATCGCGTTGGTTGTGAGGAGTTATTTGTTTTGTGCAGGTACGAGGGACTTGCGCGTAGCCTCCTACTGGATTGATACCTTGGTTCTAAAAAACTGAGGGAAATACTTACGCTACTTTGCTGCATCACCCTTTCCTCTTCAAGAGGTAGCATTGTCGTCCAGACCATCGATGTCTTCGGAGTCGAAATCAAGCATGTTGGTTAGGTCGTTGACAGTGGCTATTAAGTGGGTGGTGGGTGGGGAACGAATTCCTTCGTCGTCCGCTTCCCACTCGAGCCGGACATAGTTCGTCCGAGGGTCTCCTGACAAGGAGAGAGACCTCAATGAATCTAGCACATCGCCCAAGGGCGAGTGCTGAAAAATATCCGCGGAGGTAAACTACATGATCGGTGCCCAATCAGATTGGATAGGCACGAACGCAGGTGGTTTGGAGCCTGTGGCCGGGGACGAATCCAAGGGTCTGGTAACACAGGTCTCATAGGAGGTGAAATCAGTATTCGGCTCTATCGTCGCTGAGTGTGCGGCCTCCATGGTGGGGTCCATCCACCCGTCCTCGGATGGCATGATCTGCTCCGGATTGAGGGCCGGAGTAACCGCAGGTGCGATCTCCCGAACACCGTCCGATGGCAAAGCTAAGTCATGCTCATCGTGACTGTGCGGTGTGCCTGACATGAGCTTGAATCCGTCGAAGATCAAGTCTCCGTGGATATCGGCAGTGTGGTTCAAGCTTCCAAATCTGACCTGACGGCCAGGGGCATAGCTATCGATGTGCTCTAGATGGCCAAGCGAGTTGGCCCACAGTATGAAGCAGCCGAATAAGAAGATCCGTCCGGGGAGAAAAACCTCACCCTGGATTGCATCATTACCGATGATCAAAGGAGCCATCAAGCCTTTATCGTGATGGCACAGTGGAACTCTCAATGAAAGCACCAATGTCGGTGTCAAAACCAGCGGATCTCGGGTAGGGGGTCCCGAACTTTGCGTCTAAGGCGGATGGTAACAGGAGGCGGGGGACACAATGTTTACCCAGGTTCGGGCCCTCTTGATGGAGGTAATACCCTACTTCCTGCTTGATTGATCTTGATGATATGAGTATTACAAGAGTTGATCTACCACGAGATCGTAGAGGCTAAACCCTAGAAGCTAGCCTATGATTAATTTTGTTGTTGTCCTACGGACTAAACCCTCTGGTTTATATAGACACCAGAGGGGGCTAGGGTTACACAGAGTCGGTTACAGAGAAGGAGATCTACATATTTGAATTGCCAAGCTTGCCTTCCACGCAAAGGAGTGTCCCACCCGGACACAGGACGAAGCCTTTAATCTTGTATCTTCATAGTCCAACAGTCTGGCCAAAGTATATAGTCCGGCTATCCGAGGACCCCCTAATCCAGGACCCCCTCATGGTGCGCCCCCTATAGGGCCAGCCACGTGGGGAGAAAGGAAAAGGAGAGAAGGAAAATGGGTGGAGGAAAAGGAAAGTATGAAGTAGGACTCCTACTTCCTTCCCCTCCCCCTCCTTCCTTTCCCCCTTGTCCAAATATGGTAAGGGGGCCGAATTGGACTAGGGGCCCAAGTAGGATTCCTCCTACTTGGGTGCGCCCTAGGCTACCTCCCTCCCTATCCCTCCTTTATATACGTGGGGAGGGCACCCCTAGAACACAAATGAATTGTTCCTAGCCATGTGCGGCGCCCCCTCCATAGTTAACACCTCGGTCATGTCGTCGTAGTGCTTAGGCAAAGCCCTACATCGGTAACATCATCATCACCGTCACCACGCCGTCGTGCTGACAAAACTCTCCCTCGGCCTCAACTGGATCAAGAGTTCGAGGGACGTCACTGAGCTGAACGTGTGTAGATCGCGGAGGTGCCGTGCGTTCGGTACTTGGATTGGTTGGATCGCGAAGACGTTCGACTACATCAACCGTGTTACTAAAAGCTTCCGCTTTCAGTCTACGAGGGTACGTGGACACACTCTCCCCGCTCATTGCTATGCATCTCCTAGATAGATCTTGCGTGATCGTAGGACTTTTTTAAATACTACGTTCCCCAACAATGGCATCAGAGCCAGGTCTATGCATAGATGTTATATGCATGAGTAGAACACAAAGAGTTGTGGGCGATAATAGTCATACTGCTTACCAGCAACTTCTTACTTTGATTTGGCAGTATTGTTGGATGAAGCGGCCCGGACCAACATTACATGACCACATTCATGAGACTGGTTCTACCGATGTGCTTGGCACATAGGTGGCTGGCGGGTGTCTGTTTGTCAAACTTTAGTTGAATCGAGTTTGACTATGCCCGGTCCTTGTTGAAGGTTAAAACAACACACTTGATGAAAAATCGTTGTGGTTTTGATGCGTAGGTAAGAACGATTCTTGTTAGAAGCCCGTAGCAGCCACGTAAAACTTGGAACAACAAAGTAGAGGACGTCTAACTTGTTTTTGCAGGCATGTTGTGATGTGATATGGTCAAGACGTGATGAGATATAAATTGTTGTATGAGATGATCATGTTTTGTTAAAGTTATCGACAACTGGCAGGAGCCTTATGGTTGTCTCTTTATTGCATAAGATGCAAGTGACATATAATTGCTTTACTTTATCGCCATGCGATAGTAATAGTTGCAAAAGCAATAGTTGGTGAGACGACCATGTGACGACATGTTGATAAAGATCAATGTTGGGGATATCGCTTATCGAGAACTTATCGGTCGACCCATGATAAGGGTTAAATTGGCCAGTTTATTGGCATATCGGCCGATATATCACCATATCGGCTAATTTATCAGCCGATTTATCTTATCGGTCAAACAACGGTAAGCGATAAATTGTCTGATTTATCGGAATATCAGAAGATATCTTGAACAGTGATAAAGATCAAGATGATGGAGATCATGGTGTCATGCCGGTGACATGGAGATCATGACGGCACTTTGGAGATGGAGATCAAAGGCACAAGATGATGATGTCCATATCATGTCACATATTTTGATTGCATGTGATGTCTATCTTTTATGCATCTTACTTTGCTTAGTACGATGGTAGCACTATAAGACGATCTCTCACTAAATTTCAAGGTATACGTGTTCTCCCTGAGTATGCACTGTTGCTACAGTTCGTCGTGCCGAGACACCACATGATGATCGGGTGTGATAAGCTCTACGTTCACATACAACGGGTGCAAGCCAGTTTTGCACATGCAGAATACTTGGGTTAAACTTGATGAGCCTAGCATATGAAGATATATCCTCGGAACAATGAGACCGAAAGGTCGAGCATGAATCATACAGTAGAGATCATCAACATAGTGATGTTCACCATTGAAAGCTACTCCATCTCATGTGATGATCAGACATGGTTTAGTTGATTTGGATCACGTGATCACTTAGTGAAGGAAATATGTCCTAGAGGCAATAATGAAGTTTTTATTTATATTTCCTTATATCATGATAAATTTTTATTATTCATGCTAGAATTGTATTGACCGGAAACATAGTACATGTGTAAATACATAGACAAAACAGAGTGTCCCTAGTATGCCTCTACTTGACTAGCTCGTTAATCAAAGATGGTTAAGTTTCCTGACCATAGACATGTGTTGTCATTTGATGAACGAGATCACATCACTAGAGAATGATGTGATGGACAAGACCCATCTGTTAGCTTAGCATAAATGATCGTTCAGTTTTATTGCTATTTCTTTCATCACGACTTATACATGTTCCTCTGACTATGAGATTATGCAACTCCCGAATACCGAAGGAACACCTTGTGTGCTATCAAACGTCATAACGTAATTGGGTGATTATAAAGATGCTCTACAGGTGTCTCTGATGGTGTTTGTAGAGTTGGCATAGATCAAGATTAGGATTTGTCACTCCAATTGTCGGAGAGGTATCTCTGGGCCCCCTCGGTAATGCACATCACTATATGCCTTGCAAGCAATGTGACTAATGAGTTAGTTGCGGGACGATGCATTACGGAACAATTAAAGAGACTTGCTAGTAACGAGATTAAACTAGGTATGAGGATACCGACGATCGAATCTCGGGCAAGTAACATACCGATGACAAAGGGAACACCGTATGTTGTTATACGGTTTGACCGATAAAGATCTTCGTAGAATATGTAGGAGCCAATATGAGCATCTACTTTCCTCTAATGGCTATTCACTGGAGATGTGTCTCGGTCATGTCTACATAGTTCTTGAACCCGTAGGGTCCGCACGCTTAACGTTCGATGACGATTTGTATTATGAGTTATGTGATTTGATGTACCAAAGGTTGTTTGGAGTCCCGGATGAGATCACGGACATGACGAGGAGTCTCGAAATGGTCAAGACGTAAAGATCGATATATTGGAAGGATATATTCGGACATCGGAAAGGTTCCGGCTGATTCGGGTATTTCTCGGAGTACCGGAGAGTTACGGGAATTCGCCGAAGGAAGTAGTGAGCCTTAATGGGCCATACGGGAAATGAGAGAAGGGCCTCAAGGGGTGGCCGCGCGCCTCGCCATGGGCTGGTCCGAATTGGACTAGGGAGGGGCGGCGCCCCCCCTCTTTCCTTCTCCCTCTCCTCTCCTTCCTTCTTCTCCTACATGGACTAGGAAAGGGGGAAACCTACTCCTACTAGGAGTAGGAATCCCCCCTTTGGGAGCGCCCCTTGAGGCCGGCCCTGCTCCTCCTCCCCTCCTTTATATACGGGGGAGGGGGCACCCCATAGACACACAAGTTGATTTCTTAGCCGTGCGCGGTGCCCACCTCCACAGATTTCCACCTTGGTCATATTGTCGTAGTGCTTAGGAGAAGCCCTGCGTCGGTAACTTCATCATCAATGTCACCACGCCATCGTGCTGACGAAACTCTCCCTCGGGCTCAGTTGGATCTAGAGTTCGAGGGACGCCACCGAGCTGAACGTGTGTAGATCGCGGAGGTGTCGTGCGTTTGGTACTTGATCGGTTGTATGGTGAAGACGTTCAACTACATCAATCGCGTTACTAAACGCTTCTGCTTTCGGTCTACAAGGGTACATAGACACATTCTCCCCGCTCGTAGCTATGCATCTTCTAGATAGATCTTGCGTGATCGTAGGAATTTTTTTGAAATACTGCGTTCCCCAACAGTGGCATCCGAGCCACATCTATGCGTAGATGTTATATGCAGGGGCGGACGCACGTTCATGGATGTGGGGGTAGCTACCCCCACTTGATTTTTACGATCACCTGTAGTTTGCCAACGTAGTAGGCCATTTGCCCCCACTCAGCCCATTACCCTGCCCCCGCTCAGCCCAATTCTCTGTATTATTTCTAAAATATGAACTCCAAATTAAGATACAGCCCACTGAATTAGAATTCCTTTCGTCAGCAGGGCACACACGTTGTCTCATGGGCTGTAGCCTACAGCTCTAATCGTTGCCTAACTCAATCGCCCGATGCGCTAAAAAAGACTCGATCACTAGATTTCCGTTATACATGCACGACTACCTGACCCCGATCTCTTCTCTCACGCCGCCGCGTAGCCGCTGCAATGCCCTGACTTGTGTCATCGATCCCTCGCGCCATCGCGGCCTTGAACTATGACACCGCATCAGCGGCCGCACAACCCAATCAACAACAGGAGCCCTAATTTTCAATTCTCTAATTCTAATTGACATAAAGGTAAACCGTAGAAGTCATCTGGGTTCCTTTCCCCCCATAGATTTTTTTGTTTACAATTCGTATGTTAGGAACCATGTTAGTTGCATTTACTTATGTGTATAATTTATCAATTCAAGTGATTAGCATAGTTCAGAAAAACTGTGACATGTAAATTTCAGTATGCAACTTTCTACTTCAGATTATTGGCTAGTTCGTGACATGTAAATTTCAGTATGCAACTTTCTACTTCAGATTATTCAGGTCAACTATTAATACTTCCTAGTTTCCTCACATTTCTTCTTCATGTATGCATATGAAATTTGGCAATCCATGGAGAGTTTTTTCCTTTTAGAAAACGACAACGCCCAAGATGCCTTAACTAGTGGATTTGGACGAGCTTCTAATGAAGTGATTGTTATACATTTTTCAAGCCGTAAAAGATTGTTGTTTGATGAAACGAAAGGAATGTGCTAAAGCTCTTTTCTGTTTTATTAATACCGGCCTTCTTTGGTGTTTCCATTGTTCCCTAGTTTGATAATGTATTTTCCTTGCAGGTTGTAGATTATATTGTTAGAACAATGTGTCAATAATGTTCTGTTATGCAACTCAGGAACAAGATGTTGTCGTAAATGGTTAGTTTTCTTTCATTTCTCAATTAACTTGGTTACCATGTGGAGAATGATGTGATTATGCCAAGTGTTTACTTTATATCAATGTGTTCGCCATGTTGAACGTGAATATAGCCATATATTAGGGTTGGTTGCTCTTAAGACACACTTGCTAGTTTTGGGCCTTGGGGCTCTTGTGTCTGGCTCAGATGATGTTCCTGTTGGATATATGCCCTAGAGGCAATAATAAATTAGTTATTATATCATATTTCATTGTTCATGATAATCGTTTATTATCCATGCTAGAATTGTATTGATAGGAAACTCAGATACATGTGTGGATACATAGAACACACCATGTCCCCAGTAAGCCTCTAGTTGACTAGCTCGTTGATCAATAGATGGTTACAGTTTCCTGACCATGGACATTGGATGTCGTTGATAACGGGATCACATCATTAGGAGAATGATGTGATGGACAAGACCCAATCCTAAGCCTAGCACAAGATCGTGTAGTTCGTATGCTAAAGCTTTTCTAATGTCAAGTATCACTTCCTTAGACCATGAGATTGTGCAACTCCCGGATACCATAGGAGTGCTTTGGGTGTGCCAAACATCACAACATAACTGGGTGGCTATAAAGGTTCACTACAGGTATCTCCGAAAGTGTCTGTTGGGTTGGCACGAATCGAGACTGGGATTGTCACTCCGTGTAACGGAGAGGTATCTCTGGGCCCACTTGGTAGGACATCATCATAATGTGCACAATGTGATCAAAGATTTGATCACGAGATATGTGTTACGGAACGAGTAAAGAGACTTGCCGGTAACGAGATTGAACAAGGTATCGGGATACCGACGATCGAATCTCGGGCAAGTATCGTACCGCTAGACAAAGGGAATTGAATACGGGATTGATTGAATCCTTGACATCGTGGTTCATCCGATGAGATCATCGTGGAGCATGTGGGATCCAACATGGGTATCCAGATCCCGCTGTTGGTTATTGACCGGAGAGTTGTCTCGGCCATGTCTGCATGACTCCCGAGCCCGTAGGGTCTACACACTTAAGGTTCGATGACGCTATGGTTATAGGGAAAGTATGTACGCGGTTACCGAATGTTGTTCGGAGTCTCGGATAAGATCTCGAACGTCACGAGGAGTTCCGAAATGGTCCGGAGGTAAAGATTGATATATAGGAAGTATGGTTTTGGCCACCGGAAGTGTTCCGGGCATCACCGATAGTGTACCGGGACCACCGGAGGGGTCCGAGGGTCCACCGGGAGGGGCCACGGGCCCCGGAGGCATACATGGGCCAAGTGTCAGAAGGGACCAGCCCCTAGGTGGGCTAGGGCGCCACCCTACCAAGGCCCATGCGCTTAGGGAGAAGAGGGGAAACCCTAAGGGCAGATGGGCCCTAAGGCCCATGCCTGGTGCGCCTCCCTCTCCCCCCCACTTGGCCGCCACCCCAGATGGGGACTGGGGCTGCCGCCACCAGTAGGGTGGAAACCCTAGGTGGGGGCGCAGCCCTCCCTCTCCCCCTATATATAGTGGAGGCAAAGGGGCAGCCCAACACATGAAGTTCCTCCCCTGTTGGCGCAGCCCTACCCCTCTCCCTCCTCGTCTCTCGTAGTGCTTGGCGAAGCCCTGCTGGAGTCCCGTGCTCCTCCACCACCACCACGCCATCGTGCTGCTGCTGGATGGAGTCTTACCCAACCTCTCCTTCTCCCCTTGCTGGATCAAGGCGTAGGAGACGTCACCGGGCTGTACGTGTGTTGAACGCGGAGGTGCCGTCCGTTCGGCACTAGAATCATCGGTGATTTGGATCACGACGAGTACGACTCCATCAACCCCGTTCACTTGAACGCTTCCGCTTAGCGATCTACAAGGGTATGTAGATGCACTCTCCTTCCCCTCGTTGCTAGATTACTCCATAGATTAATCTTGGTGATGCGTAGAAAATTTTGAATTTCTGCTACGATCCCCAACAGTGGCATCATGAGCTAGGTCTATGCGTAGTTTCTATGCACGAGTAGAACACAAAGCAGTTGTGGGCGTCGATATTGTCAATTTACTTGCCGTTACTAGTCTTATCTTGATTCGGCGGCATCGTGGGATGAAGCGGCCCGGACCGACCTTACACATACTCTTACGTGAGACTGGTTCCACCGACTGACATGCACTAGTTGCATAAGGTGGCTAGCGGGCGTCTGTCTCTCCCACTTTAGTCGAATCGGATTCGATGAAAAGGGTCCTTATGAAGGGTAAATAGAAATTGGCATACCACGTTGTGGTTTTGGCGTAGGTAAGAAACGTTCTTGCTAGAAACCTATAGCAGCCACGTAAAAAACTTGGAACAACAATTAGAGGACGTCTAACATGTTTTTGCAGCATGTGCCGTGTGATGTGATATGGCCAAAAGGATGTGATGAATGATATATGTGATGTATGAGATTGATCATGTTCTTGTAATAGGAATCACGACTTGCATGTCGATGAGTATGACAACCGGCAGGAGCCATAGGAGTTGTCTTAATTTATTTATGACCTGCGTGTCAACTTAAACGTCATGTAATTACTTTACTTTATTGCTAAAGCGTTAGCCATAGTAGTAGAAGTAATAGATGACGAGACAACTTCGAGAAGACACGATGATGGAGATCATGATGATGGAGATCATGGTGTCATGCCAGTGACAACGATGATCATGGAGCCCCGAAGATGGAGATCATAAGGAGCAAAATGATATTGGCCATATCATGTCACTATTTGATTGCATGTGATGTTTATCATGTTTTACATCTTATTTGCTTAGAACGACGGTAGCTTAAATAAGATGATCCCTCGCAATAATTTCAAGAATTGTGTTCCCCCTAACTGTGCACCATTGCGAAGGTTTGTTGTTTGGAAGCACCACGTGATGATCGGGTGTGATATATTCTAACGTTCGAATACAACGGGTGTAAGCCAGATTTACACACACAATACACTTAGGTTGACTTGACGAGCCTAGCATGTACAGACATGGCCTCGGAACACGGAAGACCGAAAGGTCGAGCATGAGTCGTATAGAAGATACAATCAACATAGAGATGTTCACCGATGTTGACTAGTCCGTCTCACGTGATGATCGGACACGGCCTAGTTGACTCGGATCATGTTTCACTTAGATGACTAGAGGGATGTCTATCTGAGTGGGAGTTCATTAAATCATTTGATTAGATGAACTCAATTATCATGAACATAGTCTAAATTGTCTTCGCAAATATGTTGTAGATAAATAGCTCACGTTGTAGCTCCCTATTTCAATACGTTCCTAGAGAAAGACCAAGTTGAAAGATATTGTAAGCAATGATGTGGACAGGGTCCGTAGTCCGAGGAGTGTCCTCACTGCTACACAGAAGGCTTACGTCTTTGATGCACCGCTCGATGTACAAACCCCTACAACGTCGTCTGTGGATGTTGTGAACACCTAACAGAAACATTCTAATGACTACCTTATAGTTTAGTGCACCATACTTTACGGCTTAGAATCGGGATTCCAATGACGTTTTGAATGCCATAGAACATATGAGATGTTCCAAGAGCTGAAATTGGGATTTCAGGCTCATGCCCGTGTTGAGAGGTGTGAGACCTCTGACAAGTTCTTTTGCCAGCAAGATGGAGGAGAATAGCTCAGCTAGTGAGCATGTGCTCAGAATGTCTAGGTGTTACAATCACTTAAATCAAGTGGGAGTTAAACTTCAAGATAAGATAGTGATTGATAGAGTTCTCTAGCCACTATCACTAAGCTACTAGATCTTCGTGATGAACCATGACATGCAAGGGATGGAATTGATCCCGGAGCTGTTCGTGGTGCTTAAGACCGCAAAAGGTAGAAATCAAGAAGGAGCATCAAGTGTTGATGGTTTAACAAGACCACTGGTTTCAAGAAGGGCAAGGGCTAGAAGGGAAACTTCATGGATGGCAAACCAGTTGCCGCTCCAGTGAAGGAACCCAAGGTTGAACCCAAACCTGAGACTAAGTGCTTCTATTGTAAGGGGAATGGTCACTGGTAGCGGAATTACCCCAAATGCATGGTAGATAAGAAGGCTGGCAACTTCAACAAAGTAAATACGTGTTATTAATGTGTACCTCACTAGTACTCCCGGTAGCACCGGGGTATTGGATACCGGTTCAGTTACTATTATTGGTAACTTGAAGCAAAAGCTACGAACTAAACGGAGACTGGGTAAGGGCGAGGTGACGATGTGTGTTGGAAGTGTTTCCAAAGTTGATGAGATCACCATCGCACGCTCCATCTACCTTCGGGATTAGTATTGAACCTAGATAAATGTTATCAGGTGTCTACATTGAGCATGAATATGATTAGATCATGTTCATTGCAATATGGTCATTCATTTAAGTTAGAGAATAATGGTTATTCTGTTTACATGAATGATACCTTTCATGGTCATGCACCCTATGTGAATGGTTCATTGAATCTCGGTCGTGGTAATAACATGTTCACGCCAAAAGATGTAGAGTTAATAATGATAGTACCACTTTCTCGTGGCACTGCCGCTTAGGTCATATTGGCGTAAGATGCATGAAGAAACTCCATGTCGATGGATGTTTGGAGTCACTTGATTTTGAATCACTTGACACATGCGAGCCATGCCTCATGGGCAGGATGACTAAGACCCCGTGTTTAGGTACAATGAAACGGGCAAGTGACTTGTTGGAAATCATGCTTGCTGATGCGTGTGATCCAGTGAGCATTAAAGCGTGCGATGGATATCGCTATTTTCTCATCTTCACTGACGATTTGGGTAGATATAGGTATATCTACTTAATGAAGCACAAGTCTGAAACATTTGAAAAGTTCAAGCGACTTTAGAGTGAAGTTAAGAATCATCATAACAATAAGATCATGTTCCTACGATCTGATCAGAAGGGGATTTTCTGAGTTATGAGTTTGGCAATCACTTAAGACATTGTGGAATTGTTTCACAGTTGAAGCCACCTGGAACACCACAAGGTAATGGTGTGTCCGGACGTCGTAATCGAACACTATGAAATATGGTGCGATCTATGATGTCTCTTACCGATCTACCATTTTCATTTTGAGGTTATGCGTTAGAGACAGCTGCATTCACTTTAGATAGGACACCATCTAAGTCCATTGAGATGACGTCATATGAACATTGGTTTGGCAAGAAACCAAAGTTGTCATTTCTTAATGTTTGGGGATGCGATGCTTAGGGCTTCAGCCGGAGAAGCTCGAACCCAAAGCGGACAAACACATCTTCATAGGATACCCAAAGGTGACAGTAGGGTATACCTTCTATCTTAGATCCGAGGGCAAATTGTTTGTCGCTAAGAACGGGTCCTTTCTCGAGAAGGAGTTTCTCTCAAAAGAATTGAGTGGGAGGAAGATAGAACTTGATGAGGTCGTCGAACCTTTACTTCAACGAGAGAGTGATGCAACACAGAAAGATGTTTTCTGTGGCGCCTACATTTGTTGAAGAAGAAGTTAATGATAGTGATCATGAAGCTTCGGATCAAGTTGCTATCGAACCTCGTAGGTCGACAAGGATATGTACTACTCCTGAGTGGTATGGTAATCCTATCTTAGATATCATGTTGTTAGACAACAATGAACCTACGAGCTATGGAGAAGCGATGATGGGCCCGTATTCGGACAAATGGTTAGAATCCATGAAATCCGAGATAGGATCCATGTATCAGAACAAAGTATGGACTTTGGTGGACTTGCCCGATGACCGGCAAGCCATTGGGATAAATGGATCTTTAAGAAGAAGACGTACGTGGGCGGTAATGTTACCGTCTATGAAGCTCGACTTGTGGGAAAGAGTCTTTTCACAAGTTCAAGGAGTTGACTACGATGAGAATTTCTCACCCGTAGCGATGCTTAAGTCCGTCAGAATCATGTTAGCATTAGCTGTATTTTTCGATTATGAAATCTTACAGATAGATGTCAAAACAAGTTTTCTTACCAAGTTTTCGTAAGAAAGAGTTGTATGTGATACAATCAAATTTTTGTCGATCCTAAGGATGCTAAAAGGTATGCTGGCTCCAGCAATCCTTCTATGGACTAGAGCAAGCATCTCGGAGTCAGAATATATGCTTTGATGGAGTAATCAAAGCTTTTAGGTTTATACAATGTTTGCTAGAAACTTGTATATACAAGAAAGTGAGTGGGAGCACTACAACATTTCTGATAAGCATATGTGGATGACATATTGTTGATTCAAAATGATGTAGAATTTCTGGAAAGCATAAACGGTTGTTTGAAGAGTGTTTTTCAAAGGAAGACCTGGATAAAGCTGCTTACATATTGGGCATCAAGATCTATAGAGATAGATCAAGATGCCTGATGATACTTTCAAAGAACGCACACCTTGACATGTTTTTGAAGGAGTTCAAAATAGATCAGTCAAAGAAGGGGTTCTTGCCTGAGTTGTAAGGTGTGAAGTTGAGTAAGACTCGAAGATTGACCACGACAGAAGAAAGAGGAAGGATGAAGGTCTTCCCCTATGCTTTTTTCATAGGCTCTATACAGTATGCCATGCTAAGTACCACACCTGATGTGTGCCTTGCCACATGTCTGGGAAGAGGGTACAAAGGTGATCTAGGAGTGGATCACCAGATAGCGGTCAAAATTATCCTTAGAGGAATAAGGAAATGTTTCTCGGTTATGGAGGTGATAAAGAGTTCGACGTAAAAAGTTACGTCGATGCAAACTTAACACCTATCTGGATAGCTCTGAGTAGAGATACCGGATACATATAATGGAGCAAAAATTTGGAATAGCTCCAAGTGGAACGTGGTAGGAGCATCTACGATATGACATAAAGTTTTGCAAAATACATAGGGATCTGAATATGGCAAGACCCGTTGACTACAACCTCTCTCACAAGCATAACATGATCAAACCCAGAACTCTTTGAGTGTTAATCACATAGTGATGTGAACTAGATCATTGAGTCTAGTAGACTCTTGGATGTTGGTCACATGGCGATGTGACCTGTGAGTGTTAATCACATGGCGATGTGAACTAGATTATTGACTTTAGTGCAAGTGGGAGACTGTTGGAAATATGCCCTAGAGGAAATAATAAATTAGTTATTATATCATATTTCATTGTTCATGATAATCGTTTATTATCCATGCTAGAATTGTATTGATAGGAAACTCAGATACATGTGTGGATACATAGACAACACCATGTCCCTAGTAAGCCTCTAGTTGACTAGCTCGTTGATCAATAGATGGTTACAGTTTCCTGACCATGGACATTGGATGTCGTTGATAACGGGATCACATCATTAGGAGAATGATGTGATGGACAAGATCCAATCCTAAGCCTAGCACAAGATCGTGTAGTTCGTATGCTAAAGCTTTTCTAATGTCAAGTATCACTTCCTTAGACCATGAGATTGTGCAACTCCCGGATACCGTAGGAGTGCTTTGGGTGTGCCAAATGTCACAACGTAACTGGGTGGCTATAAAGGTTCACTACAGGTATCTCCGAAAGTGTCTGTTGGGTTGGCACAAAACGAGACTGGGATTTGTCACTCCGTGTAACGGAGAGGTATCTCTGGGCCCACTCGGTAGGACATCATCATAATGTGCACAATGTGATCAAAGAGTTGATCACGAGATGATGTGTTACGGAACGAGTAAAGAGACTTGCCGGTAACGAGATTGAACAAGGTATCGGGATACCGACGATCGAATCTCGGGCAAGTATCATACCGCTAGACAAAGGGAATTGAATACGGGATTGATTGAATCCTTGACATCGTGGTTCATCCGATGAGATCATCATGGAGCATGTGGGAGCCAACATGGGTATCTAGATCCTTCCGTTGGTTATTGACTGGAGAGTTGTCTCGGCCATGTCTGCATGACCCCCGAGCCCGTAGGGTCTACACACTTAAGGTTCAATGACGCTAGGGTTATAGGGAAAGTATGTACGCGGTTACTGAATGTTGTTCGGAGTCCCGAATAAGATCCCCGACGTCACGAGGAGTTCTGGAATGGTCCAGAGGTAAAGATTGATATATAGGATGTATAGTTTTGGCCACGGGAAGTGTTCCGGGCATCACCGGTAGTGTACCGGGACCACCGGAGGGGTCTGGGGGTCCACCGGGAGGGGCCACGGGCCCCGGAGGCATACATGGGCCAAGTGTGAGAAGGGACCAGACCCTAGGTGGGCTGGGGCGCCTCCCCACCAAGGCCCATGCGCCTAGGGAGAAGAGGGGCAAACCCTAAGGGCAGATGGGCCCTAAAGCCCATGCCTGGTGCGCCTCCCTCTCCCCCCCACTTGGCCGCCACCCTAGATGGGGACTGGGGCTGCCGCCACCCCTAGGGAGGAAACCCTAGGTGGGGGCGCAACCCTCGCTCTCCCCCTATATATAGTGGAGGCAAAGGGGCAGCCCAACACATGAAGTTCCTCCCCTGTTGGCGCAGCCCTACCCCTCTCCCTCCTCGTCTCTCGTAGTGCTTGGCGAAGCCTTGCTGGAGTCCCGCGCTCCTCCACCACCACCACGCCATCGTGATGCTACTGGATGGAGTCTTCCCCAACCTCTCCTTCTCCCCTTGCTGGATCAAGGCGTAGGAGACGTCACCGGGCTGTACGTATGTTGAACGCGGAGGTGCCGTCCGTTCGGCACTAGGATCATCGGTGATTTGGATCACGACGAGTACGACTCCATCAACCCCGTTCACTTGAATGCTTCCGCTTAGCGATCTACAAGGGTATGTAGATGCACTCTCCTTCCCCTCGTTGCTAGATTACTCCATAGATTGATCTTGGTGATGCATAGAAAATTTTGAATTTCTGCTACGATCCCCAACAGTTCCTTGGTGTTGCTAGTGTTTCTATTCATAGTCCTCAAACTCTACTACTTTTCTATATTTTTTGTTTTTGGTTTTCGCTTGGCTTTTCCATAATCAACTGGGAATGTTTGTTTTTTTGTCCTGTTTTCCTTATAAACTGGAATCTCTTCTCCTTAATGACCGCAAAAACCCCTGCCGTGGAATGAGGTTCTTAAAAAAATAGTATGGCCATATATTTTTGCCCCCTCTCAAGTTTTTTCCTAGGTCCACCCCAGGTTATATGCACGAGTAGAACACAAAGGAGTTGTGGGCGTGAGTATATACATATTGCTTGCCGTCACTAGTTGTTTCTTGATTTAGCGGTATTGTTGGATGAAGCGGCCCGGACCGACATTACATGGCCGCGTTCATGAGACTGGTTCTACCAACGTACTTTGCACACAGGTGGTTGGCGGGTGTATGTTTCTCTAACTTTAGTTGAATCAGATTCAATGAACAGGGTTCTTTCTGAAGATCAAAAAGCAATCACTATACCACGTTGTGGTTTTTATGCCATAGGTAAGAATGGTTCTTGCTAAGCCTGTAGCAGCCACGTAAAACTTGCAACAACAAAGTAGAGGACGTCTAACTTGTTTTTGCAGGGCATGTTGTGATGTGATATGGTCAAGACGTGATGAGATATAAATTGTTGTATAAGATGATCATGTTTTGTTGAAGTTATCGGCAACTGGCACGAACCTTATGGTTGTCTCTTTATTTCATAAGATGCAAGCACCATATAATTTCTTTACTTTATCTCTATGCGATAGCAATAGTTGCAAAAGCAATAGTTGCAAAAGCAATAGTTGGCGAGACGACCATGTAATGACATGTTGATAAAGATCAAGATGATGGAGATCATGGTGCCATGCCGGTGACGATGGAGATCATGACGGTACTTTGGATATGGAGATCAAAGGCACAAGATGATGATGGCCTTATCATGTCACATATTTTGATTGCATGTGATGTTCATCTTTTACTCATGCTATTTTGCTTAGTACGATGGTAGCATTATGAGATGATCCCTTACTAAAATTTCAAGGTATAAGTGTTCTCCCTGAGTATGCACTGTTGCGACAGTTCGTCGTGCCGAGACACCACATGATGATCGGGTGTGATAAGCTCTACGTTCACATACAACGGGTGCAAGCCAGTTTTGCACACATAGAATACTCGGGTTAAACTTGACGAGCCTAGCATATGCAAATATAGCCTTGGAACACTGAGACTGAAAGGTCGAGCATGAATCATATAGTAGATATGATCAACATAGTGATGTTCACCATTCAAAGCTACTCCATCTCACGTGATGATTGGACATGGTTTAGTTGATATGGATCACGTGATCACTTAGATGATTAGAGGGATGTCTATGTAAGTGTGAGTTCTTAAGTAATATGATTAATTGAACTTAAATTTATCATGAACTTTGTCCTAATAGTATTTGCATATCTATATTGTAGATCAATTGCTCGCATATAGCTTTTCCGTTTTATTTATGATATGTTCCTAGATAAAACTATGTTGAAAGATGTTAGTAGAAATGATGCGGACTGGGTCCGTGATATGAGGATTATCCTCATTGCTGCACAGAAGAATTATGTCCTTGATGCACCACTAGGTGACAGACCTATTGCAGGAGCAGATGCAGACGTTATGAATTTTTTGCAAGCTCGGTATGATGACTACTTGATAGTTTAGTGCGCCATGCTTTACGGCTTAGAACTGGGAATGCAAAGACGTTTTCAACGCCACGGAGCATATAAGATGTTCCAAGAGCTAAAATTGGTATTTCAGACTCATGCCCGAGTCGAGAGGTATGGGACCTCTGACAAGTACTTTGCCTACAAGATGGAGGAGAATAGCTTAGCTAGTGAGCATGTGCTCAGAATGTCTGAGTACTACAATCACTTGAATCAAGTGGGAGTTCATCTTCCAGATAAGATAGTGATTGACATAGTTCTCTAGTCACTATCACCAAGTTACTAGAACTTCATGATGAACTATAATATGCAAGGGATAACGAAAACGATTACCAAGCTCTTCGCGATGCTGAAATTGGCGAAGGTAGAAATCAAGAAAAAGCATCAAGTGTTGATGGTTGACAAGACCAGTAGTTTCAAGTAAAAGGGCAAGGAAAAGAAAGGGAACTTCAAGAAGAATGGCAAGCAAGTTGCCACTCCCGTGAAGAAGCCCAAAGCTAGACCTAAGCGTGAAACTGAGTGCTTCTACTTCAAAGGGAATGGTCACTGGAAGCGGAACTACCCCAAATACTTGGCGGATAAGAAGGATGGCAAAGTGACGACGTGTGTTGGAAATGATTCCAAGGTTGATAAGATCACCATCGCACACTCCTTTTACCTTCAGGATTAGTGTTGAACCTAAAATAAATGTTATTTGGTGTTTGCATTGAGCATGAATATGATTGGATCATATTTATTGCAATACGGTTATTCATTTAATTCAAAGAATAATTGTTGTTCTGTGTACATGAATAAAACCTTCAATGGTCATACACTTAATATAAATGGTTTATTGAATCTTGATTGTAGTGATACACATATTTATAATATTGATGCCAAAAGATGCAAAGTTGATAATGATAGTGCAACATACTTGTGGCACTGCCATTTAGGTCATATTGGTGTAAAGTGCATGAAGAAACTCCATGCGGATGGACTTTTGGAATCACTTGATTATGAATCATTTGATGCCTGCGAACCATGCCTCATGGGCAAGATGACTAAGACTCCGTTCTCCGGAACAATGGAGCGAGCCACTGACTTATTGAAAATAATACATACCGATGTATGCGGTCCAATGAGTGTTGAGGCTCGTGGTGGGTATCGTTATTTT
Organism: Triticum dicoccoides; assembly: GCF_002162155.2. Classification (NCBI taxonomy): domain Eukaryota; kingdom Viridiplantae; phylum Streptophyta; class Magnoliopsida; order Poales; family Poaceae; genus Triticum; species Triticum dicoccoides. Next base: position 376,719,484 of record NC_041380.1, on the reverse strand, counting down.
CTGATCTTCACAAATGATTTGAGCAGATATGAGTATATCTACTTAATGAAACACAAGTCTGAAACGTTTGAAAAGTTCAAAGAATTTCAGAGTGAAGTGGAGAATCATCGTAACAAGAAAATAAAGTTTCTACGATCTGATCACAGAGATGAAATATTTGAGTTACGAGTTTGGCCTTTAGTTGAAACAATGTCGAAGAGTTTCGCAACTCACACCACCTAGAACACCACAGTGTAATCGTGTGTCCGAATGTCATAACCGTACTTTATTAGATATTGTAGCGACCCGACCCGAAAGGATCAAGTCTCTGTGCTTAAGTGTCATCCCTGGATCGGTATGCTGACACACACAGTACTCGAGGATTTATAACAGAGGTAAATCACATGTATAAATAACGTAAAAACTATTACCTCAATCCAAAATAGCGGAAGTAACAAGGTTGTGGATTCCCATCAACACCAACGGCAAAGTTGAGTGTAGAAATCATAACCCTAATGTATCACTTACTCGTCGTAAGAATCCTGCAACATGAGACGTTGCAGCCACAAAGGGTCAGTACATTGAATGTACTGGCAAATTCACACCATAGAGAATGATGAACAATGGCTATCACTACATGCATATATGGCTGGTGGAAAAGCTCTATGGTTATAGTTTTTGCGAAAAGCCAATTTGTCCCTACTGCAAAAGGAATAAATTTTATTTAACTATCATGGTGGTTGTTAAACATTAAGAGTGTAGACACCCTCTCAATCCCAATTAAACATCATCATTAAAACCCATCAAAATTAATTAAAGTCACATGATGAGATTCACATGATAGTCCAAGTACTAGATACTCAAGTTGTCCATAACCGGGGACACGGCTAACCATGATTAGTTTTTACACTCTGCAGAGGTTTGCACACTTTTCCCCACAAGACTTGATCTCCTCCGTTGGGATTCTCGCACTACATGGTGTTTGAGAAACGGATGACTGAGATATAGTTTTTTAGAAGCGCTAGCACCTTACGATCGGGTAGACCGTTACACCTACTTTCCCCTACATCTGCTAATCTACCACTGTAAGAGTTCGCATGACTTAATCAACTATGCTAGAGCCCATAGTAGCTTGTGGCTGCACACGGAAGTTTCTAGTATGAATAATCTCATGATCCCTTTGAGCCTGGGTGGCGGTCCATAAAGAAAAACAGGCAATCGCTGGAATACCCAGGTGCCTAAACAGGCAATCGCTGGAATACCCAGGTGCCCCAATCCACCCAGATGTGCGTTAAAGTTGCCACCTTAAGTAAACCATTAATTAACAATCTCACATCTGTCATGAATACTCTCAAACCCAATCCACGTCTACGAGCATAACATGGCAATATAAGCATAACGTAAAAGTAACTCCCAAGGTTTGAATGCAGGGCAATAGGTTCCTACCTCATCAACTACTTCCCAATACCCACATGTTATCAATCCTACTCATGCAATGTTTGAGGGTGAAACTAATGCATAAAAACTGGTTATGAAAAGGGATATGATCAAAGTGTGAACTTGCCTACAATGTTGATGAAGATGATTCACACTCAAAACTCTTGATAGTTCTACTCGTCACACTCCGGTCAATCTATCGTAGGCAAGCAATAGTAACCACACATAAGCAATCACTCAAAAGATCGGAAAGAACGAAGAAGACACTTCGAAAAACATCAAAGCAAGCAAATAACTCTTGCAACATAAAACAATTTCTAACAGTACCAAATTTAGGTGAATTTGGCCTTATCAAAAAGTTTAGGTCAAGAGCTTCGATTTGCAAAAAGAATCAACTAAATAAGAGTTACGAAACTCAAGTTATGATCAAACGAAGTTTGAATTCAAATCTGCTCTAATTCAAAGTTTAAAACTTTCAAAAACATGTTTAAGTTGTTTTACCGGATAGAGGGGATCATAGCGAAGACGTGAGCGTTGGTTTCGTTGGATTTGGACTAACGAGTAAAAAGTAGTGATCGATTGAAGAACATGGGCTAATCTATAAATAAAATCATCACAGATAGGTCCCTGGCCGAAATCTAAAATAAAAAGAAAAAGAGAAACGCTACCGAACGAACGTTCGCTACAGAACGCTTAAAGGACGAAAACCGTTCGCTACAGATCTAAACGGGTGAATGCTAGCTATTTAACAAAACCAAAAGAATTAAACCATACTAAAAGAAAAACTGAACTATATAAAAAAACCGGCAGGTTTTCTCGGCTTATACCGGTCACATGAGATAAACCGGTGGCAGCGGCAGTTTTTCTCCGGCGAGGCGGGACAGCGGCGACGGCGAGCTCCGGCGCGGCGCGACTTCACGTCGAGGGGCGAGGGCAGCGCGGGGCGCGGCGCGGTGGCGCAGGCGAGCGGCGAGGGGAGGCGGAGCGGCGGCGGCGGGGGTGATCTGTGGCGGCGGCGGCGCGGGAGAGAGAGAGAGAGCGGCGGCGGATCGGGGTCCAGGGGGGCCCGGGTGCGGCTTAAATAGAGGGGGGCGGCGAACCTCGGGAGGAGTCTCGAGCTCCCACGGTGGCGCGACGGTGCTCCGAGCGGAGTCCCGCTCGAAGACGGAGGCGGAGGCGGCGGGGCGCTGGGCTGCGGCCTGGACCGGTTGGCTGGGCCGGCCCAGTTCGGCAGGAGAGTTTTTTTTAACATTTATCCGCACAAACTCAAATAAAACAAAATGAACAGAAATATTCTATAGGAATATAATATACCAAAAATTTTCAGAAAAAGATTTCCTACAAGCTGAACATTTTTCTAGAGTAAAATAAAATACACACAAATTCAGATAATTCAAACAGTGCTCCTGCTCTTATAAAATCCACCAAAAATCCTTATAAAATACCAAAAGGATTTCAAATTAATTTTTCTCCAATTTTCTAATGTAGGGAATCATGTTACCCTTTTTCCATATATTTTATTTTTGGAGAAAAATAATTTGAATAAAACCCAAATAATTCCAAATTGAAAATAACTTCAAAAGGGCTTTGAATTTGATCCTTTTAACTTCCGACTCATATTTCATATAATTTGAAGAAGTCATTTTATCTTCTCTCATGAAAATCATTGAGTTGCTTAAAGTTTCTGAATTTGAAATATTTTCAAATGATATTCAAATATTTTCAACACCCCTTTTCATTTAAATAAATGGAAGAAGTCATGTCATCTTCTCTCCGGGGTTTAGTGATGAAAAGGATTTGAATTTACGGGGATCAAACTGCAAAAGGTGAAAGTTTGGGAAAGTCCTTTTATTCCCTCTCATTTAACTTTCAAAAAGTTTCGAATTTCACTCAATCAATCACACAACAATCAAACAATCAGTCAAATCTATCTATTTATTATAACATTCCAAAATTTAGAATTTTGGGATGTTACAGATGTGGTGCGATCTATGATGTGTCTTACCGATTTACCACTATCGTTTTGGGGTTATGCTTTAGAGACACCTGCATTCACGTTAAATAGGGCACCATCTAAAAATCCGTTGAGATGACACCGTATGAACTATGGTTTAGCAAGAAACCTAAGTTGTCGTTTCTTAAAGTATGGCGTTGTGATGCTTATGTGAAAAAGTTTTAGCCTGATAAGCTCAAACCCAAATCGGAGGAGTGCGTCTTCATAAGATACCCAAAAGAAACTGTTGGGTACACCTTCTATCACAGATCTGAAGGCAAGACCTTTGTTGCTAAGAGTGTATCCTTTCTAGAGAAGGAGTTTTCTCTCGAAAGAAGTGAGTGGGAGGAAAGTAGAACTTGATGAGGTAATTGTACCTTCTTCCGAATTGGAAAGTACTTCATCACAAAAATTAGTACCAGTGATGCCTACACCAATTAGTGAGGAAGTTAATGATGATGATCATGAAACTTCAGATCAAGTTACTACCGAACCTCGTAGGTCAACCAAAGTACGTTACACACTAGAGTGGTACGGTAATCCTATTCTGAAAGCCATGTTACCAGACCATGACGAACCTACGAACTATGAGGAAGCGATGATGAGCCCAGATTCCGTGAAATGGCTTGAGGCCATGAAATGTGAGATGGGATCCATGTATGAGAACAAAGTATGGACTTTGATTGACTTGCCCGATGATCGGCGAGCCATTCAGAATAAATGGATCTTCAAGAGGAAGACAGACGCTGATAGTAGTTTTACAAGCTACAAAGATCGACTTGTCGAAAAGGGTTTTTACAAGTTCAATATGTTGACTACGATGAGATTTTCTCACCCGCATCGATGCTTAAAGTCTGTCCGAATCATGTTAGCAATTGCCACATTTTATGAAATTTGGCAAATGGATGTCAAAACTGCATTCCTTAATGGACATCTTAAAGAAGAATTGTATATGATGCAACCAGAAGGTTTTGTCAATCCTAAAGGTGCTAACAAAATGAGCAAGCTCTAGCGATCCATCTATGGACTGGTGCAAGCATCTCGGAGTAGGAATTTACGCTTTGATAAGTTGATCAAAGCATATAGTTTTATACAGACTTGTGGTGAAGCTGTATTTACAAAAAAGTAAGTGGGAGCGCTACAGCCTGTCGGATAAGTATATGTGAATGACATAATGACATATTGTTGATCGGATATGATATAGAATTTTATGGAAAGCATAAAAGACTATTTGAAAGGAGTTTTTCAAAGAAGACCTCGGTGAAGCTGCTTACATATTGAACATCAAGATCTATAGAGATAGATCAAGACGCTTGATAAATTTTTTCAATGAGTACATACCTTGAAAAGTGTTTGAAGTAGTTTAAAATGGAACAGTCAAAGAAGGAGTTCTTGCCTGTGTTACAAGGTATGAAGTTGAGTAAAGACTCAAAGCCCGACCACGGCGGAAAATAGAAAGAGAATGAAAAGTCATTCCCTATGCCTCAGTCATAGGTTCTATAAAGTATGCTATGCTATGTACCAGACCTATTATTTACCTCACCATGAGTTTGGAAAGAGGGTACAATAGTGATCCAGGAGTGGATCACTGGACATCGGTCAAAATTATCCTTAGTGGAATAAGTAAATGTTTCTCGGTTATGGAGGTGACAATGAGTTCGTCGTAAAGAGTTACATCGATGCAAGCTTTGATACCGATCTAGATGATTCTAAGTCTTGATCTAGATACATATTGAAAGTGGGAGCAACTAGCTAGAGTAGCTCCGTGCAGAGCATTGTAGACATATCAATTTGCAAAATACATACGAATCTGAATGTGGCAGACTCGTTGAATAAACTTCTCTCACAAGAAAAACATGATCACACCTTAGTACTCTTTGGGTGTTAATCACATTGCTATTATTGCTTTCATCATGACTTATACATGTTCCTCTGACTATGAGATTATGCAACTCCTGAAAACCAAAGGAACACCTTGTGTGCTATCAAATGTCACAATGTAACTGGGTGATTATAAAGATGCTCTAAAGGTGTCTCTGATGGTGTTTGTTGAGTTGGCATAGATTGAGATTAGGATATGTCACTCTGTGTATCGGAGAGGTATCTCTGGGCCCTCTCGGTAATGCTCATCACTATAAGCCTTGCAAGCAATGTGACTAATGAGTTAGTTGAGGGATGATGCATTAGAAAACGAGTAAAGAGACTTGCCGGTAACGAGATTGAACTAGGTATGATGATACCGACGATCGAATCTCGGGCAAGTAACATACCGATGACAAAGGGAACAACGTATGTTGTTATGCGGTTTGACCGATAAAGATCTTCATAGAATATGTAGGAGCCAATATGACCATCCAGGTTCCGCTATTGGTTATTGACCGAAGATGTGTCTCGGTCATGTCTACATAGTTCTCAAACCCGTAGGGTCCGCACGCTTAACGTTCGATGATGATTTGTATTATGAGTTATGTGATTTGATGTACCGAAGTTTGTTTGTAGTCCCGGATGAGATCATGGACATGACGAGGAGTCTCGAAATGGCTGAGAGGTAAAGATTCATATATTGGAAGGGGATATTCGCACACCGGAAGTGTTCCGGGTGATACCGGGTCACCGGAAGGGGCTCCGGGCAAACCCCGGCAAAGATATGGGCTTAATGGGCCAAGTAAGGGAACACACCAGCCCACAAGGGGCTTGTGTGCCCCCTATAGGGCCATCCACGTGGGGAGAAAGGAAAATGGGTGGAGGAAAAGGAAAGTATGAAGTAGGAATCCTACTTCCTTCCCCTCCCCCTCCTTCCTTTCCCCCTTATCCAAATATGGTAAGGCGGGCCAAATTGGACTAGGGGCCCAAGTAGGATTCCTCCTACTTCGGCGCGCCCTAGGCTGTCGCCCTCCCTCTACCTCCTTTATATACATTGGTAGGGCACCCCTAGAACACACATCAATTGTTCCTAGCCATGTGCGGCGCCCCACTCCACAGTTAACACCTCGGTCATATCGTCGTAGTGCTTAGGCGAAGCCCTCGTCGGTAACATCATCATCACCGTCACCATGCCGTTGTGATGACGAAACTCTCCCTCGGCCTCACCGAGCTGAACGTGTGCAGATCGCGGAGGTGCCGTGTGTTTGGTACTTAGATCGGTTGGATCGCAAAGACGTTCAACTACATCAACCGCGTTACTAAACGCTTCCACTTTTAGTCTATGAGGGTACGTGGACACACACTCCCCGCTTGTTGCTATGCATCTCCTAGATAGATCTAGCGTGATCGTAGGATTTTTTTGAAATGCTACATTCCCCAATAGTGGCATCAGAGCAGGTCTATGCGTGGATGTTATATACATGAGTAGAACACAAAGAGTTGTGGGCGATAATAGTCATACTGCTTACCAGCAACATCTTACTTTGATTCGGCGATATTGTTGGATGAAGCAGCCCGGACCGACATTACATGACCACATTCATGAGACTAGTTCTACGGACGTGCTTTGCACACAGGTGGCTGGCGGGTGTCTGTTTCTCCAACTTCAGTTGAATTGAGTTTGACTACGCCTGGTCCTTGTTGAAGGTTAAAACAACACACTTGACAAAAAATCGTTGTGGTTTTGATGCGTAGGTATGAACGGTTCTTATTAGAAGCCCATATAGCAGCCACGTAAAACTTGCAACAACAAAGTAGAGGACGTATAACTTGTTTTTGTAGGGCATGTTGTGATGTGATATGGTCAAGACGTGATGAGATATAAATTGTTGTATGAGATGATCATGTTTTGTTAAAGTTATCGACAACTGACAGGAGCCTTATGGTTGTCTCTTTATTGCGTAAGGTGCATGCAACGTATAATTGCTTTACTTTATCGCTATGCGATAGTAATAGTTGCAAAAGCAATAGTTGGTGAGACGACCATGTGACGACATGTTGATAAAGATCAAGATGATGGAGATCATGGTGTCATGCTGGTAACATGGAGATCATGATGGTACTTTGGAGATGAAGATCAAAAGTACAAGATCATGATGGCCATATCATGTCACATATTTTGATTGCATGTGATGTTTATCTTTTATGCATCTTATTTTTCATAGTACGGCGGTAGCATTATAAGACGATCTGTCACTAAATTTCAATGTATAGTGTTCTCCCTGAGTATGCACCATTGCTACAGTTCGTCGTGCCGAGACACCACGTGATGATCAGGTGTGATAAGCTCTATGTTCACATACAACGGGTGCAAGCCAGTTTTGCACACATAGAATACTTGGGTTAAACTTGACGAGCCTAGCATATGCAGATATGGCCTCGGAACACTAAGACCGAAAGGTCGAGCATGAATCATATGGATATCATCAACATAGTGATGTTCACCATTGAAAGCTACTCCATCTCACGTGATGATCGGACATGGTTTAGTTGATTTGGATCACGTGATCACTTAGTGAAGGAAATATGCCCTAGAGGCAATAATGAAGTTGTTATTTATATTTCCTTATATCATGATAAATGTTTATTATTCATGCTAGAATTGTATTAACTGGAAACTTAGAACATGTGTGAATACATAGACAAAATAGAGTGTCCCTAGTATGCCTCTACTTGACTAGCTCGTTAATCAAAGATGGTTAAGTTTCCTGACCATAGACATGTGTTGTCATTTGATGAACGGGGTCACATCACTAGAGAATGATGTGATGGACACGACCCATCCTTTACCTTAGCATAAATGATCGTTCAGTTTTATTGCTATTGCTTTCATCATGACTTATACATGTTCCTCTGACTATGAGATTATGCAACTCCCTAATATCGGAGGAACACCTTGTGTGCTATCAAACGCCACAACGTAACTGGGTGATTATAAAGATGCTCTATAGGTGTCCCCGATGGTGTTTGTTGAGTTGGCATAGACCGAGATTAGGATTTGTCACTCCAATTGTCGGAGAGGTATCTCTGGGCCCTCTCGGTAATGCACATCACTATATGCCTTGCAAGCAATGTGACTAATGAGTTAGTTACGGGATGATGCATTACGGAACAAGTAAAGAGACTTGTTGGTAACGAGATTAAACTAGTTATGAGGATACCGATGATAGAATCTCGGGCAAGTAACATACCGATGACAAAGGGAACAACGTATGTTGTTATGCGGTTTGACCGATAAAGATCTTCATAGAATATGCAGGAGCCAATATGAGCATCCAGGTTCCGCTATTGGTTATTGACCGAGATGTGTCTCGGTCATGTCTACATAGTTCTCGAACCCGTAGGGTCCGCACGCTTAACATTCGATGACGATTTGTATTATGAGTTATGTGATTTGATGTACCGAAGGTTGTTTGGAGTCCCGGATGAGATCACGGACATGACGAGGAGTATCGAAGTGGTCGAGACATAAAGATCGATATATTGGAAGGCTATATTCGGACATCAGAAAGGTTATGAGTGATTCAGGTATATTTCGTAGTACCGGACAGTTACGCGAATTCGCCGGAGGAAGTAGTGGGCCTTAATGGGCCATACGGGAAAGGAGAGAAGGGCCTCAAGGGGTGGCCGCGCGCCCCTCATGGGCTGGTCCGAATTGGACTAGGGAGGGGGCGGCGCTCCCCTCTTTCCTTCTCCCTCTCCTGTTCTTCCTTCTTCTCCTACATGGACTAGGAAAGGGGGAATCCTATTCCTACTAGGAGTAGGAATCCCCCCTTTGGGCGCGCCCCTTGAGGCCGGCCCTGCTCCTCCTCCCCTCCTTTATATACGGGGGAGGGGGCACCCCATAGACACACAAGTTGATTTCTTAGCCGTGTGCGGTGCCCCCCTCCATAGATTTCCACCTCGGTCATATTGTCGTAGTGCTTAGGCGAAGCCCTGCGTCAGTAACTTCTTCATCACCGTCACCACGCCGTCGTGCTGACGAAACTCTCCCTCGGCCTCAGTTGGATCTAGAGTTCAAGGGACGTCACCGAGCTGAACGTGTGCAGATCGCGGAGGTGCCGTGCTTTCGGTACTTGATCGGTTGGATGATGAGGACGTTCGACTACATCAACCGCGTTACTAAACGCTTCCGCTTTCGGTCTACAAGGGTAGGTATACACACTCTCCCCGCTTGTTGCTATGCATCTTCTAGATAGATCTTGCATGATCGTACCAATTTTTTTGAAATACTGCGTTCCCCAACAGTGGCATCCGAGCCAGGTCTATGCATAGATGTTATATGCACGGTGTTGTGGGCGTGGGTATATACATATTGCTTGCCGTCACTAGTTGTTTCTTGTTTCGGCAATATTGTTGGATGAAGCGGCCCGGACCGACATTACATGACCATGTTCATGAGACTGGTTCTATCGACGTGCTTTGCACATAGGTGGCTGGCGGCTGTCTGTTTATCCAACTTTAGTTGAATCAGATTCAATGAACAGGGTTCTTTCCGAAGATCAAAAAGCAATCACTATACCATGTTGTGGTTTTTATGCGTAGGTAAGAACAGTTCTTGCTAATCCCGTAGCAGCCACGTAAAACTTGCAACAACAAAGTAGAGGACGTCTAACTTGTTTTTGCAGGGTGATACGTCTCCAACGTATCTATAATTTTTGATTGTTCCATGCTATTATATTATCTGTTTTGGATGTTAATGGGCTTATTTATACACTTTTATATTGTTTTTGGGAGTAACCTACTAACCCAAGGCCTAGTGCAAATTGCTGTTTTTTGTCTATTTTAGTGTTTCGCAAAAAAGAAATATCAAACGGAATCCAAATAGAATAAAACCTTCGGGAGATTTATTTTTGGAACAAACGTGATCCAGGGGACTTGGAGTGGATGTCAAGCAACCGATGAGGAGGCCACGAGGCAAGGGACGCGCCTACCCCCCTGGGTGTGCCCTCCACCCTCATGGGCCCCTCGTGGCTCCACCGACCTACTTCTTCCTCCTATCTATGTCCACATACCCCGAAAACATCCAAGAGCACCATGAAACCATATTTCCACCCCCGCAACCTTCTATACCCAAGAGATCCCATCCCGGGGCCTTTTTCGGGGCTCCGTCGGAGGGAGCATCGATCACGGAGGGCTTCTACATCAACACCATAGCCTCTCCGATGATGTGTGAGTAGTTCACCTCAGACCTTCGGGTCCATAGTTATTACCCAGCTGGCTTCTTCTCTCTCTTTGGATCTCAATACAAAGTTCTCCTTGATCTTCTTGGAGATCTATTCGATGTAACTCTTTTTGCGGTGTGTTTGTTGAGATCTGATGAATTGTGGGTTTATGTTCAAGTTTATCTATGAACAATATTCAATTCTTCTCTGAAATCTTTTATGTATGATTGGTTATCTTTGCAAGTCTCTTTGAATTATCAGTTTGGTTTGGCCTACTAGATTGATCTTTCTTGCAATGGGAGAAGTGCTTAGCTTTGGGTTCAATCTTGCGGTGTCCTTTCCCAGTGACAGCAGGGGCAGCAAGGCACGTATTGTATTGTTGCCATCGAGGATAAAAAGATGGGGTTTATATCCTATTTCTTGAGTTTATCCCTCTACATCATGTCATCTTGCCTAATGTGTTACTCTATTCTTATGAACTTAATACTCTAGATGCATGCTGGATAGCGGTCGATGTGTGGAGTAATAGTAGTAGATGCAGAATCGTTTTGGTCTACTTGTCGCAGACGTGATGCCTATATACAGGATCATGCCTAGATATTCTCATAATTATTCACTATTCTATCAGTTGCTCGACAGTAATTTGTTCACCCACCGTAATACTTATGCTATCTTGAGAGAAGCCACTAGTGAAACCTATGGCCCCCGGGTCTATTCTCTATTATATTAATATCCCGTCAACAAGTTATTTCTATCGCCTTTTATTTTGCAATCTTTATTTTTATCTATATCATAAAAATACCAAAAATATTTATCTTATTATTATTATCTCTATCAGATCTCACTCTTGTAAGTGACCGTGAAGGGATTGACAACCCCTTTATCGCATTGGTTGCGAGGTTCTTATTTGTTTGTGTAGGCACGAGGGACTTGCGTGTAGTCTCCTACTGGATTGATACCTTGGTTCTCAAGAACTAAGGGAAATACTTACGCTACTTTGCTGCATCACCCTTTCCTCTTCAAGGGAAAACCAATGCAGTGCTCAAGAGGTAGCAAGAAGGATTTCTGGCGCCGTTGCCGGGGAGGCTTACACCAAGTCAAGTCAAGATTTGATCTCCCAGCAACTAGCCATTTCTGGCGCCGTTGCCAGGGAGATCTACCACAAGTTAAGACATACCAAGTTCCCATCACAAACTCTTATCCCTCGCATTACATTATTTGTGATTTGCCTCTCGTTTTCCTCTCCCCCACTTCTAAAATGATTTTCAAAAACCTTTACCTTTTCTTTGCCTTCTTCCCGTATGTATCTTTGTTTGTGTTTCTATGTGCCTTCTATTTGCTTGCATCTTTGCTTGCTAAAAATCTACTGATATGGATCCACTTAAAGTGTTCTACTTGGATCATCTTCGATCCTTACACTACAAAAAAAGACACATCCGTGACATTTTGGGCCGAACGAAATTTTTTCTGTCATACATATGACACTTCTATGACGATAATTGTGACAAAACCCGGTATCATCATAGATGTGGTGGGCTCCTACTTCTATGAAAAAAAATCATGACAGAAAATGGGCTTTTCGTCCTGGACGGGCCAGAGACGCTGTTGCATGACATTCTTTGGGCCGTCCATGACAGAAAAAACCGTGGTAGAAGCGAGGAGGAGGAAAATTTCGGGGAGTTCCCGGTTACGGTGGGAGGTCGGGGGACGAGCGATGCGCGTTTCTCTCGTACACGTACGCGCATGTGTGCCAGGCGTTGGCTCTAACTGAACCCGAGCGAGGCGTTGGGCTCTAACTGAACCCGAGCAACTGCACTGCAGGCTACGCGTTACTGAACCCGAGCGATCGATCGATGGCTGTTGACTGAACCCGATCGAGCGATTCCTTCGCTACTGCTGCTAACTGAAGCCGAGGCGTTGGCTCTAACTGAACCCGAGCGAGGCATTGGGCTCTAAC
>NC_041380.1:376692952-376706523 GCF_002162155.2 Triticum dicoccoides | reverse complement strand
ATGGCTGTTAACTGAACCCGATCGAGCAATTCCTTCGCTACTGCTGCTAACTGAAGCCGATCGATGCTGCCTCTGGATGAACAGTGAGCATTGCGGGGGTGGGGGGGGTGGGGTTGGATGAACAGTTCCCGGTGGGGGTGGATGAACAGGACCCCGTGGTGTTGCCTCTGGATGAACAGGACCCCGATCGATCGAGCCGGTTGGGGCTGGATGAACAGGACCTCGTGAAGGGCTGGATGAGCAGGACCACCCCGTGGAGGGCAGGATGAACAATAGATGATGGAGGGCAGGATGAACAGTAGCCCGTGGAGGGGTGGTTGAACAGGAGCCAGTGGAGAGGGCTGGTTGAACAGTAGCAGGTGGAGTAGCGCGCGGTGGAGGCTGGATGAACAGGAGCCCGTGGATGAACAGTCGCAGGTGGAGGCTGGAGGAGGTCGACGGTGGATGAATAGTAGCTCGTGGAGGCTGGAGGGGGTCGACGGTGGAGATGAACAGTATCCCGTGGAGTCCCGTTTTGCGGTACGCCACACCCCTCCCGATGAACAGGATCCCCGTTTCGACCGTAGCGCTTCAACACAAGTCCGTTTCCTCCGTTTTGCGGTACGCCACACCCCTCCCGATCAACAGGACCCCCGTTTCGACAGTAGGAGGTCCGTTTCCTCCGTTTTGCGGTATGCCAGACCCCTCCCGATCAACAGGACCCCGTTCCAAACGTAGGAGGTCCGTTTCCTCCGTTGTGCGGTACGCCAGGCCTCGTTTCCATCGCCTGTTTCGTCCAAGCCCTCCCGATGAACAAAACCATGCATTCCGTTCCGACCTAGCGGGTTGGCTCCCACGCGTTCCATTGCCTCCCGATGAACACGACGCATTCCGTTGCCTCCCCATGAACACGACGCATTCCGTTGCCTCCCCATGAACACGGCGCATTGCGTTGCCTCCCCATGAACACGACGACGACGCTGTTTCTCCGTTCCGACCCAGCCATGAACACGAGCCCTCCCCGTACGTATGCGCGAGTAGGCGTTTGAGACCCCGCCCGTATGTACACATACGTGGCCGTATTTTCTTTCTTGCACCCTGGACGCTGTACGTACGTGTACATGCTACGTGGGCGCCTCTACTACGACACGTGCACGCCTCTACTATGACACGTGCGCGCCTCTACATCGACCAGTATGTACGTACATGTTCACGACCAGAATGACAACGCTACGTACGCTTCGACCAGGTGGGTCCCGACTGTCAGGCACTTCCTTGCCTGCGAAGATGTAGCTGGTGGGTCCCAACAGTCAGGGGGCGAATCGTTTTTTTTCCGGATGCACTTCCTTGTGTGTGAAGATATAGCTGGTGGGTCCCAGCAGTCAGGGGGAAATGTTTTTTTTCGCGAAATACAGTGGCCCGTCTGGTGGGTCCCAGCTGTCAGGTGGAGGAATCATTATTTTCCGCGTAATAAGGAGGCACTTCCTTGCTGCCGCCGTGGACCCAGCTGTCAGCCTCTCCACATACAGTCCACGTCCGATCGAAGTCGTTCCTTGACCACGTTGACCACGCCGCGCCGAGAGCACCAGGGCGGTGGACGACGGCGAGGCCTAGGAAGGGGACGACATGGAGGCAGGGAAGACTTTGCAGTTGTTTCCCACGCGGAGGGGAGTACGATTGTACGAGGGTTTACTAGTTCATCTACCGTCACCGGAGAATAACAGCAGGTGTGGGTGAGCAGAGGGATGGCTAGGCCAGCGATGGGAGTACGGTCGGGTGGTGAGGCCTACACGGCAGCACAGTCGGCCGTGAGGAGGAGGGAGCAGGCAGTCCCGCCGGCGCTTGTTTGAGCGGCTGGAGCAGGAAGAGCAGAGATTGAAGAAGCACGATGGCCGTTGGATGGACATCCAACTGTCAGTGCTTGTGCGTCAACCTTTTTTTAGGAAAGCCTCAAATCTGTGGAAAACAACATACAACCCATTTGCCATTATTTCTAATAATTTACAGCCCATTTTCTAATTCTTAAGGGTTTTTTTTGAGCCCATATTCTTTTTGTTAGCATTACAGCCCATATTATGGCAACGGTTAAAAAATTATACGAAATTTTGCATATTTCGGTGCGGTCCGAACTGTTTTTAATCCTGAAATTTCGACTCACATTCAAACTGATTTTAAAAATAAATGTATATCAATATAAAATCCAACAAATTCTCCACGCATAAAAATTAATGTAATTTAAAATCTTGAAATGAAAAAAAAGATATTTGAAACTAATTGCCGGTTTGATGTGTTTTAAAAATGTACATCCCATTTCTCATTACTGATGGGCCATTTTCTCGGCCAGCCGAATGAAAGCTCTCCTCGTCTTGAAAGATTTACAGCCCAACAGGCCTGACAAAGCGACTTACTTGGCAAATCACAAAAAATGTGCTGTGGCCGTGGACCCAGCTGTCAGCCTCTCCACGTACAGTACTCTTTCGATGGAAGTCGTTCCTTGACCACGTTGACCACGCCGCACGGAGAGCACCACGGTGGTGGACGACGACGAGGCCTAGGAAGGGGACGACACGGCAGTGGAAGCTCAGGCGGAGAGGACTACCAGGGTTCACTGGTTCGGCTGCGGTGTGAGGCTGCCGTCGCCGGAGGGCTTGGCGAGCGGTGGGAATAGTAGGGGGCGGTGAGGCCTCTGCGGAAGCACAGCCGGCCACGGGAGGCAGGAGCATGCGGCACGACCGGCGCTGCTTTGGGCGGCTGGAGCAAGAAGACCAGAGGTTGAAGAAGCACTATGGCCGTTGGATGGACATCGTACTGTCACTAGAGCTAGAATCGTTCATATTGACTAAGTTGACAAAGCCCTTCGTCCCCGCCAACTTAGTAGGCCCACAAGTCAGCCTCCCAGCAAGGTGGGTCCCAGCTAGCCGGGGGAGTATTCATTTTTTTGTGCGTAATAAGGAGGCACTTCCGGTGGGTCTGAGCTGACAGCGGGGGGAACGTTTTTTTCGCGAAATACGGTGGCCGTCCGGTGGGTCCCAGCAGTCAGGGGGAAATGATTTTTTTTGCAAAATACTGGTGGCCCGTCCAGTGGGTCCCTGCTGCCAGGTGGAGGAATCATTATTTTCCGCGTAATAAGGAGGCACTTCCTTGCTGCCGCCGTGGACCCAGCTGTCAGCCTCTCCACGTACAGTCCACGTCCGATGGAACTCGTTCCTTCCACATTGACCACGGCGCACCGAGAGCACCAGGGCGGTGGACGACGGCGAGGCCTAGGAAGGGGACGATGCGGAGCCGGTGAAGACGCAGCAGTGGATGCCCACGCGGAGAGGAGTATGAGGGTTCAGTCGTTCGGCTGCGGTGTGAGGCTGTCACCACCGCAGGGCCTGGCCAGCGGTGGGAATAGTAGGGGCGGTGAGGCCTCCACGACAGCACAGCCGGCCACGGGAGGCAGGAGTAGGCGGCACGACCGACGCTGCTTTGGGCGGCTGGAGCAAGAAGACCAGAGGTTGAAGAAGCACTACGGCCGTTGGATGGACATCGTACGGTCACTGCAGCTAGAATCGTTTATATTGACTAAGTTGACAAAGCCCTTGGTACGTCAACTTAGTAGGCCCACAGGTCAGCTTCTGAAACGGTGCGCCCCAGATGTTAGGGGGAGGAATCATTTTTTGGGCGGGTGAAGCTAGAATATCCGAGATTGAAGAAGAAGCAGGGCATCCGTTGGATGGACATCCAACGGCCACTGCTGCTAGAACCGTGTGTTGACTATAAGTTGACAAAGCCTTGCATATGCGTCAACTCTATTTTTTAGGGGACGCGTCAACTTTTTTTTGAGAAGATGAGGACGCGACAACTTAGTAAGGCCAGAAGTGTGTGGCAGAGAACTTATAGCCCATTTGAGATTTGTAAGAATGTGTAGCCCATTTTTGAATTCTAATGGAATTTACTACAGCCCATTTACAGTTTGTTAAAAGTACAACCCATTTCAACCAACCATTCAAAACAGAATTCAATAAAATTTCCCACATTTTGATGGGATCTGAAATATTTTTATCCTGAAATTTCTAGTCAGATTAAATACAATTTCAATATAAATTTATATTACACAAAAATCCAACGAAACATTGCACTCGCAACAATTAATGAAATTAAAATTTTCAATATCCAAAAATAATATTTTATAAAGTAATCACGTGTTTGGTGCATTTTTTATAGTTACTGCCCAGTTTTTATAATTACATCCCATTTATTATTTCTTAAAGCCCATTTTCTTGTTAAGCCTAATGCATCCCTCCTAGGAAAGATTTGCAGCCCAGCGGGGCGGAGAATAACAACTTAACCTTGCCTGGGTATTCCTAAAAAAAGTATAGCTGGGCTAGCCATTTTCAGCTTGAAAAAATTAATATCTGGGCTGGATATCTGGCCTGGGTTAGACGGGCCACAGCCCGCCCAGTTAATACCTGCAGTGATGTTTTCGTTGTTGTTCAGAGGAGAAAAATTAATGTCTGGGCTAAACATCAAAAAACTCTGCAGTGCTCACACCTCAAAAACACAAATACTGCTCGAGCTGCTTGGTCCTAGATGTCGGCCGCTTCTTGTGCAATTCTCTCGTTTATTGACTAGTACTACATAGGTTGACAATGGTGTGGGACCGTGATGTCAGGAAACCAGGGGAAGCAAAATAAATAACTCCAGCGAGCGCTTCCACCTCTGCCTCGTTGTCTCCCGTGGAAACCCCTTTCCCCCTTTTTTTTTGCTCGGGCAAGGACCAATGCATGCAGCACGTCCATGCGGTTATTAGGCAAGAAATAAAAGTGCTTTGCATGCTATGAATTACGATGGCCTGCATTTGTAGCTAATAAGGCATCCTCTTAACTGCTGTGATTAAATGTTGTGTTTAGAAGCAAGAAATATTCTTCTTTTCCACCAATCTGCTTGCACCTAGGTCGTGATGCACCTTCTAATACGACTTATTCACCTAGACGGAGGGAGTATGAGTTTTTATAATAAGGAGGCACTTGCGTACGTGAGGCTATGGACCTGGTGGGTCCCCATTTTCATCCTCTCCAAGTAAACTCATCTCCTCGCCCGCGTGCGCTTTCCGCCCGAAACAGTTAGCGCCACCCGCCCCGCTTCCTGATGCAGGCGATTGCTCCGCCTTCAAACGACACAAGTGCCGTCCGTCCGTCCATCTGCCGCCCACATTAATGATACGCGGTTGCCGAGGCGGCTATTACGGTGCCACATGTCCGTCCCTCCGCCCGCCCACCATTGCTATATAAACTGCTGTGCCGGCCATAGCCGCAGTCATCCGCATCCGTTCCCTTTCTCCTGTCCACACCACTACTACCCACCATGGCTTCCTCACGCTCCAGCGCTCTTCGGGACGGGCGGACGACGGACCACAAGGAGATGGCAGCCATTGCTGCCGACCGGTTGGCCGGCAGGCAGCCGGAGGATGATGATGTCCCAAGGGAGAACATGGTAGTCGACGATCTGGCGCCAACCCCCTCCTCCGCGCCATCCTCGCTGGTGCATTGCACCATGACCATCGGCGAGGCCCGTGCCCAATATATGGACAGTGTGAGGCAGATGCGTCAGGAGCAGTTCCGGGAGGCGCAGGCCGACGCCGCCTACAACCACCATCTCCTCCAAGAGCATCTGCAGGCGGAGGAGCAGATCGCTGCGGAGCAGGCGGAGCAGGAGGCGCTGCTTGACTCGTACCGCTCTGCCCGCAAGGTCCGCCTCGAGCGTTGGCGGGAGTGCATGCGGGTGGTGGAGGCTACGGCCGCCTACAAAGAGGCTAGCAAAGAGGGCGATGAAGCGGGCGAGGCGCTATTTGGCGAGACCGAGGATGAGGCAGAGGACAATGCTGGCTCCGACGAGTCACCGCTCCGCTAGCGTCGATGAGGCCCTGCTCCGCTGAGGTCCTGTGGCGCCAACAACGAGGTAGGGGACACCGCCGGCTCCGCCGAGGTCCCGCCCCGCCAACAACGAGGCAGAGGACATCGCCGGCTCAGCCGAGACCCTACCTGCCGGCAACGTGGGGGAGGATTTCCACCGCTCCGCTGAGGCGCCGCCCGCCGGCAACAAGACAGAGGACATCGTCGGCTCCGCCGAGGCCCCGCCCCGCTGCCAACAAGGCCGCGCCACACAGAAAATGAGGAAGAGTAGAACACGGTAGGTCGCCATTGCTCGGGTCAAAGTAAGGCCACCACTACTACCCTCCTATTGAAGCCAAGCTAGGCGGGTTGACCATTGACGGCTGGTTAGCTTCTTGGCGGCGATGTGGAGTCGGGGAGTTCTGCTGGAGAGTAACGCTGCTTCTACTTAACTGCTGGTGTAGTTGGCTGGCTGACACGTGGGCCCAACAGGCCACATGTCAGTTATGCAACTGCACCTGCAGTTAAGTCACTGAAGCTTCTGTTCGGCTCAGCGGGACACAGGTGGGTAGCTTCGGTTAATTAATTATACCTCCAGCGCACCCCTTTTTAGTTGAACAATGTATGAAATGTAATGAAATCTGGCATGTTTATATGGAATCCGACCGTGTATGAATGAATTTATTTCGATTAGTTCGAATTCCTGTATCACTGGCATTGGATGAACATGCAAAACAATATGTACTAGCATTATTCCCAGGGTAATCACCTCGTTTGCAGCAGTTTCACATGTACTCCCTCCGGTCCTTTCTAGTCTGCATACAAGTTTTGTCTGTAGTCAAAGTATCTCTACTTTTGACCAATCTTATACAAAAAAGTATGCACTTTCACAATGTGCGAAGTAAAAAGGAATAGAAGGACTGCAAAGAGTTTGAGCAGGTTTTTAGCGTTTCTGTACATTGCAATAAAACACACAGGCCTGGCAATTCATAGAGAATATTCAAAACAATCGATGATTATGCATCTCAGCGACTCACATGTCAGAGGCAATATTTACTTCAGAACTAAAGAATAAAGATAAAATTGATCGACGCTGCTGACAGCAAGGGCGTCCCATTCGAAAATATCAAACACATGTCTTGCTAAAATCAATGAGGAAAATTTGACAAGGTTGTCCCATTCCAAAATATCAAATGCCTACGATTGTGGAATGGGCAGGGTTTGCCATCAGTTCGGACATTGACATGGCACCTCGTGCTAAATAAACCAACTGTTCTTTTTGTGCAGTTCCACCAAAATCAACCAAATTCGCGCGTAGCTTGTATGATTTCGCCCTTATATGTTGCAACACCTTGAACTTATCGGCACCTCCTTTCTTGTGGTGGAAATGAATGATTCGATGTATTGATGAACATTTTGTGCAGTTCCCATTGAAATCAAGCTGAGCACCCCTGTTTCACCAAAAAGTGATTAGTATAGAGCAAACTGTACTATGAATTGACAGTTTCAACAGGCACATACATGGTCCATGTAGAGCACACTTTTAGAAAAATGGAACTCACCAGAAAGAATCCTAGAACAACATTGTACTCGCGCATCACAGCAAAAAAAATGGAGATTTTGTCAGTCCTTCTGAGCTGAAGTTAGTTTGGTCTTGTGGGGAGTAATGTAACCATCCTTCAACTGCTCCTTCTGATGATAAGATAGACATGTCTTCTTCATCCTGGCATAATTGGAACTAGTCACTTCATGTACTCCATATACTTCTTCAGAGGAAGATGATCCTGTTGTGCAAAGACAAGAGGACTACTAAATGCTAGCATCACTGTTTGCTCAAAAAAAGGAAAGGAATTATTTAAAACAGCACAAATGAAGCACTTCTCAAGGACAATACCACTTTTTCATGACAGCACCGGGAGTTGATTTTTGTTTTTCTTCCCCTTGTTCTTCCCCTTCATCACTTGGTTCAATAACAAACAAGCTTCGCCTTCAATGTAAGATTTGGCATGTCAATTAGGGAGCACAAGTATAGTACTAAACTTAATTTTCTGATGGAAGTGGCAAAATACAGGCCAGCAGTTGTGAAATATCCTTATCTTACCTCAATGGGATATTACGGTGCACATACAGATTGGAAGTCTTGTCTCCATTTGTGCAGTTCATTAAAATCAAGCAACATTATGGTACAAGTAGCACAACATATGAATGCACACTGCAGAATCATGTGAAAGAAGGCTAGTACTGACCTCTCATGATGCGGAATTCAAACAACTCACAAGAAGAAGATCAGAACCAAATTCGCCTTAACAGATAGGAAGTAAGATCTCCTCTTGTGCAGTTCCACTAAGATCAAGTAATCAAGCAACGTTGTCGGTGTGACATTTTGGTTGAACTGCACAAAACACTCTTAAAACAAAAGTGTTTTGTGCAGTGCAACAAAAGGTCACAATGGCAATGAGGTGAAGCAGATAACCCTGTTTACACAAAGGTGCAAAGGAAACAATTAGTGGTTAATAATGGTGGATGACACAGAAGCCAACAAAAAGAAGCATCTACCTTATCTAAATGGGAAAGAAAGCAAGACAGTAGCATTTCTCAAATGGTGGCATAAATTAATATTAACATAGAGATTATATTAACAATAAAATTCGTTAAACATGTAATTTGCTTTTAACTGTGGCATTGCATCAATTTTCCAGCGGCATTATTAGAGGGTGTTGGTTTACAGGGACATTTTGGTGTAGGGACTAAAAAAACTCCGTGTCAGTCCCATCTAAACCAAAGAGGAGGGACTTTTAGGGACTAAAAGTGGGCATTTGGGACTAAAGAAAGAAGACCCTGAGGGAGTCTTTTTGGGACTTTTTCCAACAATTGCCCCTGCTACGCATCGCACCTTGTCTCTATTAGTTCATTACTAGGGGTAACATGGTCTTTTAGCATGTCATTTAATAACCTCTAGTCCATGTTTAGTCCCTGGAACCCAGCAGGTAGGGACTAGGGAGTTTTTAACCAAACAGGGCCTTAGATTAACAACAACTAATGAGTTGCACGGGACAGTGGACGCACCAGCACCATGTGCATCTACCGATGTACTGTGGTCATGCACAGTCTGTTGCAACAAAGAACAAGCAACCAAGGAGCATATTTGTGTTGGTCCCAGTTTTTTTATCTTTAGACGCCTTGCCCTATGCGAGCGTAGCAAATCTAGTCCTGCTCAAACTCTACAGCCTTGTCCCTTCCTTTCCTTTTTGAACTAGTACTTTCGCCCCTTCCTTTCCTCTTTGAACCACGTCCTAGATTTATGCGATACAACTTTCCCCACTACTTTCCCCCATTCATTTCCTCTTTGAACCACGTCCTAGATTAATGCTATACAACTTTCCCCCTTCATTTCCTCTTTGAACCACGTCCTAGATTCATGCTATATACAACTTTTCCCACTACTTTCCCCCACTCCTTTCCTCTTTGAACCACGTCCTAGATTCATGGTATACATGCAGCTAGAGCAATGCATGTGGAGTAACTAAATTATACCTTAAGGTTCTTGGGGCATGGTTCGATGGGCGACGGGACGGCGGCAAAGAAGAAGGGGTCGGAGGCCCTCCCGCACCGCCGCTGGGTGGAAAGTGAACAGTTGTGCCGGTAGTCCCTCGCCGACGGCGACATCGTTAAGCCTCCTTCCCTTCCCGGCGGACGGATCCTGCCGGCTCTTTGAGCAGCAGTGAGGGGAGAGAGAGGCCAACGAAGTCTTGTTTAGATCTGTAGAGGGCGAGAGAGTGTGAAGAGAGAAACTACAAGCGCCGAGGCTCCAGTGAGAGAGGGCGAGAGAGTGAGAGAATAGGCTAACCAGCTACACAACCCTCCCGTTATATTCAACGAGAGGGAAATAACCTTTTATACATTCCTGCATTCGTGTGACAAGCATGGTGTGTTTTTTTGTGTGTGTGGGAGTCATTGGGATTTCAATCATAATCGTGTCATGTGGCTTTGGTGGTAAGACTATCCACAGTGGTGCAGAAATAATGCAGCCTTAGTCACCTTACCTCTCTCCACGTATTACGTTGGGTCCCACCAGTCAGAGGGTGAAACAAAAAAATTAATAAGAAAAATTAAAAGCGCCAGCGGAGTATCTTACCTCACACATGTCGCTACTACTCGGGAACACTGTCCAATTGATCCCTCTGTTCGCTCACGTACTATTTTAAGTGAATCCTTATTATAACATGCACACAAATTTTGGCCACTTGTATTCGACTTAAGTCGGTGTGCCTCTGTATCTCGTATACTTACTACTCCCTCCGTCTAGGTGTAATAAGTCACGTTAGAAGGTGCAACGGGACCAAGGTGCGTGTGTGCGTGTGCGTGCGTGCGTGTGTGTGTGTGTGTGTGTGTGTGTGTGTGTGTTTAACACCATGTGTGTGTTAGAGAGAGCGACAGATCGATCTACTCCTACAGAGAGATGTTGTGTAGTGTACGATTTTAGCCGCGAGAGTCGGTGCATCCTCTCGTTTCTGGGCATGTCCGGTAGGGACATGCGGACAGCTGCCACGCCCGCTCCTGACCAGCTAGGCCCATCCAAAGCCCCTCCATCGCCCGTGCGCGCTTCCCTCCCAAAACGGTCAGCACCGCTCCAAAGAATCGGTGCCGCATTCATGCCCGGGCAGAGCAGACGCGACCTCTCACTGGCGCAAGAATGATGGTTTCTTCGTCCGTCCAACTTACTGCTGGGTCTATGTGATTTGACGGCTCATTGGTCTTTATTACTGAGGTGGTAGGACTGCTGGATGTCCCACGCTTTCGGCGAAAGGAGGTATACTACTACTACTAGATTACATTTTTCTCCATTCTTACAGCGGAGGCGTGCAAGAGCAGTGAAAACACGCAGGCTCAGTGATTACATGGCCCACCTCACACTACTATCACCGTGCGACACCTAACTCTTTATATAGTACTCCCTTTGTTCCTAAATATTACTAGATGAGTCCCCGCGCATTGGCGCGGAACAACGGTATATCTCTCTGCGCAAAATTATCGATTTCATAGAACAAAAAAAACTCTATAACCGCATGACAAATGTGGTAGCCAAACTAAATAAACTCCCATCATCATTTAGATCATCCCACGTAAGGAAAAAAAGATCAGCCAACTCTTGAACTCCTACTGCATAATGGGATTATATTTTTCTTTTTGACATGTTAATGGGACTTAAAAGCTCACTTACATGCATGCTACCGGTGCATGCTTGCATGCAGACATGTTGATGTGATTTAAAACCCACTCACATGCATGTGGCACGATATTTCTGCATGCTTGCATGTGGCTTAGTGCGGAGCCTCTCAACGTCAAGATCAGACAGCTATTATGGACTGATTTACTTCATCTAACGGCTACATCAATTTTGATGACGTGGCTCAAGGAGAGGACAGAGAATTCCTAGTAGTGGGGGCTAGCTATTACTAGTAGATATAAGTCTTTGTAGAGATTCCACTACATACGGAACAAAATGAATGAATCTACACTTAAAATGCATCTATATACATCCGCATATGGTTCATGGTGAAATCTCTACAAAGACTTATATTTAGGAACGGAGGAAGTACTAGTATAGTACGCACTGTAATTTATCAGCGAGATAAATTTGTACAATGCTATGAAGCTTCCAGCTTCTGTTACATGTATCTTGCGTCCAAGGTTGCCTGTTGCAACATTTCATCAAATACAGAGACTAACATGCATGCTATTGCATCTCAATGATTGACAGATCATAGCAAATATGTACTCCCTCCGTTCCAAAATAAGTTTCTCAACTTTGTGCAAACTTTGGTACAAAGTTGTACTACTACTAAAGTTGACACTTATTTTGGAACAGAGGCAGCTAAAGAAAAAAATGATCCATGTAGTCCCTAGCCCTTGAACCGTGAACCCTGACCAGGCTTCAATTTGCTGGCAACGTTCGAGCTTCCTAATAAATGAAGTTTGCAACCTTTTGACCATCGGATCATTTTGTGCAGTTTCACCAAAATCGAGATGAGCATCCCTCTGGCAAAGAAATTGAACAAGCGTGATTAGAATAAGATTACCGGGACTAGTTGATCAGACATAAACTCATCACAAATATAGTACGTAGAAGCCAGTAGAGGTATGTGCGGGGCAAAGAAGTAGAGAAATATCCACAGGGTGTGATGTGGGCAGCTGGAGCAGTGGTGCAAGCCGGCTGTAAAGGGAGTTGTACCTGAGGGACGTAGCTCAACCTTGAGGAGGGCGGCGGGAGGTGGCAACTGCCCACGTCGCGACAGTGAGCAAGGGACGAAGGCAACCTCACCGGCTTTGTGAGAGAGAACGGCGGGGACCCCTGATCGGGACGTGCCGACAGTGGGTTTTCGCCGTCGGCGACGGCCACCGCATCTACACTAAGCATCCACCCCTTCCCCAAGCGGACGTGATCCACCGGGATGTTAGAGATGTGGCCACAGTTGTTTTGTGCGAGAGAGTGTGAAGAGAGCAACCCCAGCAAGCAACCGTGTAGGCTGGCCCGTCCTGACTATGTACTCCTTTTCTCTCCATATGAACCTATCATATTGCGTACGTGCCACTGAAGAAAAAAAAACTTTATTTATAAATGACGCGGCACCTACTACTCGTTCTCCTATAACCTTGCGCTTGGCATCTCCAAAATATTGACCTTGCGATTGGCTCTTCGCCTCTTCGGGAAGTCGAGCAATAATGGTAGTGCAGTATATATCGTTTTGGCTATATGAGACCGAATGAATTGCTGCACGTCCACCACGTGGGCGAGGGTCGAGGGGCGAGGGAGAGTGCTACATACGGAGCAAAATGAGTGAATCTACACTCTAAAATACGTCTATATACATCAGTGTTTGGAGTATGTACTAGTAGTTCATATTGAAATCTACTAAAGGACATATATATTCCAAACAATATGATATAATCTCTATAACCAAGGTAGTAGGGACGAGGAGTAAACGTAGGGAGTAGTAAATTTTTCTCCTTGTCCTGCGAGCCACCGCGCGCATGGGCGAGGGAGCGGGCGTAAGGCGTAGTAAGCAAGCTTCACCTCATCCTGCGAGCCACCGCACTTGTGGGCGGGGGAGACGACATACTAAGCAAGCTTCTCCTCGTTCTGCGAGTTGACGGGACACATCAAAAGTACTCCAGTGTATAGAGCCTTGCCTCTAAGGTAGGCCCCACATGGTTTGCCTCTTATTTTAACATAACACGTCAAGTCGCAATTTGTTAGTTCACCCGTGGTAGACGATCCTCCCTCCACCAAGTGGACAACCAATACACGTGCCAAATTACCACGTGGGGTGGCTTTTTCGTACAGAAATGAGCTCCACCGTGTACCCGCGCGGGTGTGGTTGGGAAAGATACGGGAGTACGTGCGCCGTGCATGCACCTCTTCTCTTCGTGCACGTTCCCCACCTACGTGGGTGTGTGTGAGAGATACAAACCGCGTTCGTGAGTGTTTTTTGTTCTGGGGTGGGGGTGGGGTGGGGGTTGATTTCGTGAATTATTTGTGGGAATATGTGTCGATGACATCTCAAACAAAATTTTGCATGCAATGTGTGTGAAATGGAGGCCTATCCATATCATACATAGAGGGTCGGGCAATCCACGAGAAGAGAGGGAGGGGTCATAGCTATCGATAGAGTCGAAGAGAGGATCAAGTGGGTGGGTGCGAGATCGATGAAGAGA
>NC_041380.1:376681789-376692589 GCF_002162155.2 Triticum dicoccoides | reverse complement strand
GGGTAGGCAGAGGCCTAACTATAGAGGTAGAACGACTCGTATATGTGTTGAGAAGGAGCGACCCAACTATGTCTTGATGGAGATCGGTCGACATCCATACATAACTGAAGGACGGGAAATATGATGGGAGAGAGATAGAGGAGAGAGAGAGGGAGGGAGAGGGAGGGAGAGGGGTAGAGTGCTGGATGGGTGATGGAGTTGCTTCTCTAAGATGGTGGGAGAGGCCTACTAGACAAACTGAGGGTGGAACTGCAATGTTATCAATAAGAGTGGGGATGTGTTTCTGTGTGTGCCTGTGCGTGATAGATCTGTCGGGACGCATCCATGGATGATGAAGGGGAACCATGTGTTTGGTAAGCAAACCTAACTAGATCGGTAGATCAATTATTGTTTGTCGAAGGAAGGGAGAGACACAACTAATGAGGTAGATCGATTGACGTGTGGGTAAAAACGAGTTATAAGGACCTAGCTAGCTATATGTATAGCGAGAGATCGGTCGGTGTATGTCCATTTGTTAGAGGCTAATAAGGCCCATCGAGACGGATAGACAGAGAGAATGGAGCTAGGAGGTGGTGCGAGAGGCCCAACTACTAGCTAGATAGGGGGAGGAGTGTGCGGTTGTGAGAGATCGATGAAAAGAGGGGCGAGAGTTTACACGTGTGTCTGACCGTATGAGAGACACGAGGCAAGGACACATAAAGGAGGAGATTGAAGGTGTGTTTGCATGTTGTACGCAGGCATCGCTGGAGAGGTTTATCGATCGGTGTGTGTCGGAAAGGAGTTGTGGAGACCCTGGGAGAACGACCTAAAGAAAAAATAAATGCGCCCGGTGGATAGAATGCCGAGGGAGGTGGAGGGCAAGGAGGGCGTGTGCATGCACGAGATAAAGTTAGTGGTAGCTACAAAGGTTAGAGGATTGTGTGGGTGTAAGAGACTAACAAAGATCATAATTTGATATGAAAGCGAATTCATATATTTGAATAGGAGATCATAGTGTTTTAAGCATTGCATGCATGAATATAGCGGTGATACACGTGCTGTGAACATGTTATACCATAATGTGATAATGCATGGTGTTTGCAACTGACAGCTAAATGCCGAACAATCTAAACCATACTATACATCAAACAATCTCACATTTTATTTGAATTTCTGATAATATGTGGCATTTGCAGCTTACAACTAAATATCGAAGAATCTAAACAATACTATATATCGAACATTCTCACATTTTATTTGAATTTGTGGTAATGTGTGGTGTTTGCAACTCACATCTAAATACTTGTAGGCGTATGGGGCGGGGCACCATACATAATGTGATAAACACATTATACATATGAGACATGGTTTAGATTATAAAGATCTAGCTAGAGCTAGAAATGTAATGTGATTTTAAATCAAAATAAAGTGGATTCAAAAAAATCTAGTTCGAGTTCATATAGTACACATAGTTCATATGTAACTCGAGACTAATCATGTGGTGTGTTGTGAAGATAATACACAAACGATGGTTTAACTTGACAATAATGATGATTGTAGATCTTATTAAAACAGAGAAACGAATTCAAATGCTTTGACTTCACAACAATCATTACTGTAGATCTTATTCAAATAGAGAAACAAATTCAAATTTAGTTCATATTGAAGCGGTAGTATATACGTTTGGAATGCACTAAAACGTTCATTTGAGTAGTAGGTTGCATGCATTATACACGTAGCGAAATATTTTAATTGAACATAACATGAATTCAAAGTTTTGAATGACATTTGTAGGGCGCATTGATTTGGTACAGTACACGTTAGGCTTTTCCGGAAATTTCAACCCGTGCCTTGTTAGCCCGAAATATTTAAGATATATCTTTGTCTCATTGTGCTCCGACAACTCCCTCCATCTCAACCCGCGCCTTGCTATTCCGAAATTATAACGCGCGCGAAAACTCCCACCTCCTGTGAAATCCCGACACGCGAAATGCCTATGGTACCCCTGAACCGAAAGAACCGCCTCAAATCGGTGGGGGTACTTTCGTAACTTACCCCACATTTCGGACAAGCGCGTCTCTAAGCCATGGTTCCCCACTGCCATCCCATCCGCCCACCCATTCGTACACCGAGGCCTCGAAAACCCGCGACGAAACCCCACACCCTGCTCCGTCCGCCACCCAGCCGGAGCCTCTTCCCCGACGACGTCGTCCACAGCAACACCTCGACGTCCCTCATCCACCGTACCGGATGAGGATCCGTCGTCGATCTCATCGTCCCGCCGGTTCAGCCACCCCGTCCTCCGCCTCCAAGGAGCTGCCTCGACGTTCCCCTCGTCTTTTGCACCACCTCCATTCCCACACCGCCGTCTTCACCTGCACCACCGAAAGAGCATCATCATCACCGTTTCCTTGGATGAAGCTGCGGCCTAATCGGCGCCACCAAAGAGGTCACTACTAGGAAAAGACCTACTAATGGCGCACCAGTTTTGCCTACTAATGGCGCATCACTGGTGTGCCATTACTAGCACGCCACTAGTAATTTTTACTAATGGCGCACCACTGGTGCGCCATTAGTATCTGGTATACTAATGGCGCACCACCAAGTGCACCATTAGTATATAAAACCATGCGCCATTAGTGTGCCTCCTAGGGGACATATTTAACCTTTGGCACACTAATGGCGCACTGCGGATAGATGCGCCATTGGTATACTTGGCATACTAATGGCGCACTCTGTCTTGATGCGCCATTAGTATCCTTTGGCATACTAATGGCGCACTCTGTCTTGAGGCGCCATTAGTATCCTTTGGCATACTAATGGCGCACCTTGTGGTGATGCGCCATTAGTATGAATAATTGTTTTTTTTACTTTTCTAATTTTTGCACAGGTTACAAAATATATTGTTGACAGAATATAGACAGTAGCACACAACAATAGCAGATTCATCGAATATAATAGAAGATTAGTCTCCGAATACAATTCATCATATTAGTCTCCGAATTCAAAAGACCGAACAAAGATAAAACATTACAAGTCTTGAGACCGCGAGTATCAAGTTTGTCTTCACATTACAAGTCGATATCAATCATCTAAACTAACATCACATAGAAGAGAGCTGCGGTCATCACGATGAGCATCATCGCGATCAAACTGGTCTTCATCCGGTTCCTCCAACGCTCCCTCCTCTCTCCCGCTAGATAGCGGGCGTATCTAGATTCGGCCTCCTCCCTAGTGGTGTACCCTTTGTAACTGTTACCGCTGAAACGGTGAACCTGTCTCCGACACTCCTCCTAGTTGTCGTAGACTCCGGGAACCTTACCCTTGTACACGACATACGACGGCATCTCTATGCACAAGCCAAACAACAGACAATACATACATAAGCAATATATAAGTATGCAACAAAAGGATCGGAAGAGAAAAGCAAGACATTAATAGCACGATTCATGGTCCTACTAATAAATAGCATCGATTACATCTAAGTTGAACGACTGTCCAAATCAAAGAGACATACAATTCATTAAAGTTTAATTACAACATGAGCCAATCAATGTTTCAGAACTACACATCACTACTTTCGACTCGACTCATGGACAGGAGCGTGGATGAAGCCGCCGTCTGTCGTGATGGTCATGAAATCGCAGGCGTTGTCAGCCTACATTTGTAGCATTCCGTCTATCTCAATGTTGGACGGTTGATATCTGAGGAAGAACTGCCCCGAGGTATGAAGGACATCTTGATGGATGATGTCCACAAACTCCGACTGGATGCGGAAGAATTCTTGTCTAATGTCCGCGTCCTGGATTGCCGACAAGCTCGCGGCCCAATCTTTGAGATTATTTGGTAGCAGAAGGTGATGATGGTCCCTTACGATCGCCCGCATGTGATGGAGGGCATAGTAGGCATCCTTCTGACCGCCAGGCGGCTGCTTGACGCAGCAGAACGTTGTATTGTGGGCGAACACGTGCTTGCCATACTTACGAACTGCCCTGATGAAGGTGCCTCCAGATTTGGCGTAGCCAGGGAGAACATCATCGAGAACTTTCTTGATATTTGTGTAGTCTATCTTGGAGTTATGGTTCGGGTCGAAATACATGGCCATGGAATATTTCGGGCTTAAGAGGATGAGTGTGCAATGTGTGTCACTGCACAAAACACGGAATGTTAGAAAAAAAAGAACGATCAAAATCTAAGAAATCATATGTTACGGGGCGGTTAAGGGATGACTTACTCGAGAAAGTAAGCCACAAGGAAGTTATCCTTATCTGGGTTTGCCAGAATGACGTCTTCGAGGTGTGAACTCACGACTTGGTGGTCCCCAGCGCTTCTCAAGAGCTTGGCACGCATGTAGAAGGGGTCGACGATCACGATGTCCGGGGTCTTGTCTCTAATGATCCGCATCTCCATACTCAGCGAAAACAGCCGAACGAAGGTGTAGTGCAGCGGATGAAGGTTGAACATAGCAAAGATGTCATCAAACCGCAGGATGATCGTACCCCCGATGGCGCCATCCACAAAGCCCTTGCCCTCTGGCACCTTGGGCATGAAAACCGGGTATGCCACATCATTCTCTCTGAGACGCCGCTTCTCCAAAGAAAGAACACTGTCGTGCAGACTCCGCATAGCACCGGTTGCAGCATTGAGCATATTTGTCGGTAGCATCGCCCTACCCGCCACATGAACCCTCCTCGAGATATCCTTAGGTGAAGCTGGCCCGTCCTGAGCACGGATCGTACTCGGTGCTGGCTGGCTCGCACCGGCGCCCTTTTTAGTCGGCCGTTTCCGGCCCTTCTTCTTGATCTGCTGTAATGGGACCTTGTTCTGCTCACAGACCGCCTTCTTGAGCGTGTTGGGGCTGATAATATTTGGCATCTCCGCTATCTGAGGCTCGGTGAAGGCGGCAGTTGGAGGCGTCTCCTGAGAACTGAACGCCAGACGACGCATGTTGCAATTGGGTTTCTCCGCCGTACCAGCTAGATCGCGGTCGTCTTGTTTGGGTTCTTGAGAAGGAGGCCCGCAGAACTTGTCACCGTACCCATGTTCGGCAAAGTACTTATCGTCGTTGTCGTTGTCGTCCGGATCCTGTGCCATATGCATGTCCGGATCCTGTGCCATAGGGATGTCCGGCATGTCCGGTAGCGTTGCGGCATTCTTGCCATGGCTTGGCGCCGGCATGACTAGCAGACTTGTCTGTGGGGTGGTGTCCCCCGCCCCCAAACGAATCTGGCTCTTCGGCCAAAGCAAGGGCCAGCTTACGCAGGCGCTGAGGGTCATCTCATCTTATTCGTCGGCCCCAGTGGGTTGAATCGGAGGTAACAACTCGTCGCAGCCTGGCAGCACCCGAACCACTTCAACCCCATACATTGTGGGTGGCATCGGATTACCGTGGAACACGGGGTTGCCCAGTTGAACGATTCTGCCCTTGGCGACATCGACCAACTCGCCGCCCACGAAGTGCAGGAGAGTGCAAGGAACGTCGGCGGTGCCCTGCAAAAACATGTAGGGCGTCAGGGATGCCCAGTCAAAGGCAAGGAGATGAAGTCCTCAGCCGAGAGGCTTAGTTACCGTGATGCCGCCGAGCTCGGCTAATGTCGAGGCACTGCCAACGGCGGGCGTGCAACAGACGGAGGGGCCGCTTGCTAGCGAGGTGCCGGCCGGCGTACACCCGGGTGCATTAAGCTCCAATGCCGGCGTCGGAGACACCAATACCACCGCCACCGGAGACACCAATGGCACCGCTGCCGTAGACACCAATACCGCCGCCGCCGGAAACACCAATGGCGCCGCCTGCGTGTTGTGCGAGTTGCTGGCCGTTAAGCTGGGAATCGGGGGCGGCCCCTGTTGGCCACCCGGAATCCACGTCGTTATCCCATGAATCAAGGTAGGCATAATGCCGGTGAGCGTCGATCCCAGTTGTTGTTGCACTTGCTCTTGGACCATCTCTGGAATCCGCGCCACTTGCACCTTGAGTGCTTCAACCTCGCGCGACTGGCTTTCCGAGCTAGTCTTTTTCTCCTTTCGCCCACCAGCGGTATAGCATGACGACCATTTTGTGGACAAGCCTTTGCCGGCCACACGACCAGCTGACGTTGGCTTACTGAGCTTATCCTTGTTTTTCATTACGTTCAACGCCCTATTCAAAGGGGTGTCGAAAGGGGAGCTCTGAGACGACCCCGCGCTACTGCTTTCTTTGTCATGCGGAAGGAACGTGAACCATTTAGAAATATTGGGGATTAATTAGAATGCAACCATATGGAGCTAATTACGCGGGGGTGTATTCCTTACCAGAACAAGCTCAAGCTCCTTGGTCTTCGGATCCGTGGTAAGCTCCTTTGTTACCGGGTCCTCCTTGTATCGGGCCCTGAGAAAGTTCCTGGTCTGCTTGTCACTGTATTTGTCGAAGCGGGGCAGTAGGCCTTGCTCGGCATGCTCCGCGTCCTCCTTGTCCCATACAGGCTCCGCCACTTTGTAACCGCCGGGACCGAGTTGGTGGACCCCTATGTTCAACTGCCGCATTTCTTTCCCCCACTTACTTGATTCGGAGGTTGCGGGGCTCTCGCACTTGATCTTGAACTCCTTGTAGTCATCTTCGCTAATCAAAGGATATTTCGCCTTGATCTTCTCATAACTATCACCTTTGTCAATCATTGCCTTCACCGTGCTTTTCCAAGTAGACAGGGCCGTGCTCATCGTCGTGAGGGCAGCACCGTTCACTTTATCACCCGAGAGGCGTGTGTTTGCGAACTCAGCGGGGAACTTGTATCATTCGTGCAGCTTCGTGAAGAGGAGGCTGCGCAAATTCCCTCGGTCCTTATGCCTTAGGTTCTCGGTGTTGATCGAGGTGGTGCTCCGGAGAATGCACCCGAGCTGAATCGAGTACCCCTTGACTACGTGTTTGGGCGCCGTCGGATGCCTGTCGGAGTTCACTTCAGTAAATTCCTCCCTGACGGTGCCGAGCATGTTCGGGCGCCGGTCCTTCCGTTGCCTCTTCGGTTGGCTGCCACCTGTGCGTGCGCCGCCATCATCAGTGGTGGCGTCCGCGGCGCCATCATCAGTGGTGTCATCCCCGACGCCACTAGGGGTTGTGTAGTCAGGATCGGTGTCTTCCGCGGCGTCCTCATAGCGGTGAGGTTCTTCCCCCAACTCCTGGGACAGCTCCCAGAATTGCTTGCCGCCCGAACCGCCGGCCTCATCGTTGTGGGCCATGTTTCGCTCTAAATAGGAAAAAAGTTTGGTCAAAAAGTTGGTTATTGTCAAGGAACAAGATCATGGTCTCATCATTTAGGGTTTGTCGACACCGAGGCATCCTAAAAGCTAAGCTTTTATCATTTAGGGTTTGTCGACGCCGAGGCACCCTAAAAGCCTAAGCGTACATCATTTAGGTTCTCATCGACACTGAGGCATCCGGGGCAACCAAGTTAAGTTTTCATCATTTAGGGTTTATCGATGCCGAGGCACCCTAGGTTGGGCCTAATCACTTGGCACTAATCACTTGGCTCTATTGCCACCTATGTTGGGTTTATCATCTAGGGTTTATCGATGCTAAGGAGAATTCTAAGTTGGGCCTAATAACTTGGCTCTATTGCCACCTATGGTTTAATGCAGCAAGAATGGCAGGGCAGTTGATCCTAATTAACTAAGTACTAAGATACCCTGGCCCATGCATTAGTCGCAAGTACCCCATATGTCCTATTTTTAGCAAAGTCATGCTAAATTCACGGAAAATTTTAGCATGACCTTTGCTGAAAATAGGACATATGGAGTACCCGAATTTGCCGGAACGGAAGTTAATCGACATTCCGGCAAATTCAAGGGCAACTCGGGGTACCTGCAAATTCATCACGACACAATGGTCGAAGACAAAACCCAGCAAACTAGCAAGATGATCATCATCTTTGCAAGACAGTAGCTCAAGGTTTTGACAGTAGCCTCTGAAGAAAACATCATTGCAACATTCAAGTTCACAGGATAAAAAATCATCCACATTCACCAACCCACATGATGTTAAAACCCACATGAGCTGTAAACAGACTTAAAAAACCCACATGATGTTATAACTATATACACTGAACATGATGATACCAAATGGGAAGGAAAATTGTATCACTCTAGATTAGTGTAGCCACTATCTAACAAAACCAGAATGTTAACAAAATTACACCATGATGATACCAAATTCTTGTAGCAGTACAATGAGTTCACAGGATAAAAAAATCATCCACATTCACCAACCCAAACTGGTGGGGATACAGCAAACCAGAACCTCCCAGGTTTCTGCCATCTTATTTTTCCCACCGTATATGTTTTTTGATTCATGTCATGGTACTTGCTGTCAAACCAAGTATTTTCTTTATACATAATCTGGGAAGTTTCCTTCTTACTGTCTCACTATCTTACTGTCTCACTACAAAAAACTAGTATGCTTAGTTGAGACTAGTATGCTTAGTTGCATTATGACAGGCAAAAACTACAAATATTTGTGTTTTTAGTTGAGCAATGCAGCGACAGTGTGATAGGCAAGTTTCAGCTGGCAAAGTGTCACGATTCAGACAACAGAGCAGCTAAGCATAGAAAGTGGATAGTTTAGTCAGTATACTAGTACTCTTTAGAAAGCATGAGACATATATTACCTGGAGGAGACTTCGTCGGAGAGTTGCCTGTGAATTGAAAATACAACGAGATCAGCAAAGGACAGTAAGATATATATTGAAATTATCATAACAAAATGCCAGCTACTGCCATGGTCAAAGAATAGATTATGATAGCTGGACAAGTACAAGTCAAACTAGATAATTTTCAGAACCGGTTTAACCACCGCAGGATAAAACAATGCATCCAAGACTGGGCTTAGACTAATATCCTCATAGCATAATTTGACATCAAGCAAATAATATAAGAACAGTGAAAATGTATGTTCACTGCAAATGAATATGGACCAAGTGTTCACATTCTTGGAGTAACAAATATTCATCTACTCATTTGTAGATACCTAGGAGTAACAAGACTGCACTTGCCAATAATGTTTTATTTATGCTTCCCAAGGATCAACTCCTAAACTGAACACAAAAAACTGTGTGCACATCTGCAAGTTGTAGAAGGAAAATGTGCAACACTAAAAAAACTGTCAAACTAATAGATCCATTAATCAATTATGGACTTCTTACATGTTACATCTATCATTATGGACTTCTTACATGTTGTAGGGGTCGTCCTTTGAACCAATAAAAAAGATGGCAGTACAAAAAGGTACCAGGCTCACTAAATATGCAGGTGCACGCGTAACATGGTGGACCGAACAATATCACCAAATGCATCTTTCACACAACGATCCACCGATTAAACAACGGCCCGCTACACCGCAACTTCTTCATTACGGGTAATTTTAGACCAAGGAGCTGGGAGCGTCCTGAGCCGCTGAACATGGCAGATTCATTTCAAATAAGCTGAAGAGAATATTGCTGTCGGCACATGGCCAGCTATGCGGCCATCTGTTTATCTTGCGGAAAGACGTAGGCAGTACAAAAAATCGTTTGTAACCTGGGGAGGCTCGATGTTAATGGCAGAACAAGACAATGGTACTACCCCATGGAAATATTTCTCGGCGACATGTACCAAGCATCCTTTCCTGGTCCTAGTCTTGGCCCAAACGTAAAATGTAAGGCAATACAAAAGGTGAACTCCAGTCGTCCACAACAACTGTGAGCTTGTGTCATGCAAAACATCCAGCAATTATGAAATTATAATGCAAGACTCCCAATCTTTCATTAGAATCAAGCTGCCAACCCTGGCAAGAAAAGAGAAGAGGAAATAGCAACCGTATGGGAGCATTTTGGTCAAACAAGTTGATAGTGGTTCAAACTCATCAACAAACTTGGCACACGAGCTAAATTCGAGCCATTTTCATCTTGTTGGACTAAAGTGGTGCTACGCAAACCAAAACGCATTCGCAGAAGTAATTGTGTACACTGTTATCCACTAGTTCGATGATAAGTAGTATAAAGAACCATCGGTGGCGCTCCACTAAGAACCATGCCGCCGGCTGGTGCCGAGGATATGGGGATTGCCGGTGGGAGGAGATGGGATTGGGGTAGGGTCGCCTCACACACCTGCTGGCTAGCGCGCCGGCGTCGGGGAGAGGCGGGCGGGTTCGGGTGGCGTGAGAAAGGAGGTTGGTCGGTGCGGCGGTCCTCGATCTACGGTGGCGGTCCTCCCGGCCCGAAAGTCACTTGGCAGCAGCAACTTCCCAGCCCGTCGGGGCACTCCTCCCTGGTCCGAACTGGCCACGCTGCTCGGGGACGATGAAGGAGGCGAGGGGGGCGGCGAGGGGGACGGCGAACACGGGGGGCAGCGGGTGAGATCGATGAGGCAGGGGAGAGATTAGAGAGATTAGGGATTTAGTGTGGGGGGAAGCTTTCTATTGGCGCACCACCCCCTCGTGCGCCATAAGTACGACTATTCTAATGGTGCACCACCCCTCGGTGCGCCATTAGAATTTTGTTTTAATCTAGCCCACTAGCCATATCTACAACCTAACCCTATCTACAATAGAACCCACCCACTAGCCCGACTGGTCAGCACGCAGCACACACACCAGGAGGTCCTGGGTTTGATTCCTAGGCTCCCCAATATTTTTTTATGCATTTTAAATGCTGTTTTTTATATTTATTTGTGTTTAAATATGTTCAAACTTGTTTAAATCATAACAGTAATATTTTTTTATAAAAACAGTAATAATTTTTTTAAAAATATGTTCAAATTTGTTACTTGAAAATATCATCGGCGGCGGCGGTGGAGCGGGGGAGGGTGCGGGGGGTGCCC
>NC_041380.1:376676410-376681662 GCF_002162155.2 Triticum dicoccoides | reverse complement strand
TCGGCGGCGTGGAGCGGGGGAGGGTTGCGGTGGGTCGTCGGCGGCGGTGGAGCTAGCGGGGGAGGGTGCGGGTGGGATCGAGATGGAGGAGGATCGAGATCGAGATGGAGGGGGAATCGAGATCAAGTGTCCTCATGAATTCAAAAAGTGCCCATGAAATTTAAAAATATTCATGATATTAAAAAGTGCCCATGAAATACAATCGAGAAATGAAGACTACGATTTAAATACAATCGATCTTAGCTAGCTATCTGTTCACAATCTTCTTGCCCTTCTTTTTCGCAAATGGAGTTCTTCTGTGGAACGGACGTCCTTTAGGTAGGGTGGTCCTGCTTCTTCTTGTGGTGTGTGCTGCTACTTGATCGTCATCGTCATGTTCGATCTTCGGGTCGCCGTACTTGTCGAAGTCTTGCTCATTGGCTACTCCATCCATTCCGATGATCTTCCTTTTGCCTCTCCTCACGACAACACGACTGGGCTTTGACGGGTCGGTAATGAAGAAGCATTGGTCCACTTGGGAAGCCAGTACCCGTGGCTCATTTTTTGTGGTGATGTTTGCGCCCGCGGTCTTGGATTTGGCTTCAGGTATAACCATGGTGATGAAATACTGGTCTTCTTTTAGGACGCTCTTGGCCCATCTGACACGGAACATCGGGACCTTCTCTCTAGCGTAGCTCAGCTCCCAGATCTCCTCGATCCTTCCGTAGTATCTGTCCTTGTCGTTACCGGTGTAGGATTCCATCGTTACCCCGGAGTTCTGATAACCATCGCTCTTCATGTCCTTGTCCTCGGTGTAGAATGTGTAGACGTTGATATCGTACGCCTCATAGGTCATCAGGTTGTGCTCGGCGCCCTGTGACAAGGCGAATATGAGTTGTTCTTCCGCGGAAGAATCCTCATGTAAAGGGTACGACAGAAGCTTCTGCTTGAACCAACACGTGAAACATGAGTTGTGCTCTTTGAGTATATCTCCATCTGTCCTCTGTTGGCCTCGGTCATTGTACATCTTCTCAATAAAGGTTTTGTGCTCTACCACCCAAGGATCGACCACGTCTATGTGTTGTAGCACGACTAGGTTTGCTCTTTCAAAGTCGGCGACTCGACCCTCGAAGTCGACATGCATTTCGCGACAACCCTCACGGTGACCCCATCCAGCGAGCCTGTCGAGGTGCCTGTTGACGGGCAGACCAACGGGGTTCTCGATGCCTAGATAATTCGTGCAGTAGGAGATGCACTCTTCGGTCAGAAAGCCCCTGGCTATACTTCCCTCTGGACATGACATGTTGCGAACGTATCCTTTGATGACACCATTCATCCTTTCGAACGGCATCATGCTGTGCAGGAACGTCGGCCTGAGTTGGATGATATCCTCCACGATATGGACCAGCAGATGCACCATAACGTCGAAGAATGCAGGCGGGAAGTACATCTCAAGCTCGCATAGTATCACCACGATCTCTTCCTGTAGCCTTCTGAGTTGCCTCACGCCAATCGACTTCCGAGAGATGACGTCGAAAAAGTTGCATAGGCCAAATAGCATTTCACAGACGTGCGCGTCCATGATCCCACGGATTGCAACTGGAAGTATCTGCTCATCAGCACGTGACAGTCGTGAGACTTCATCCCGCTGAACTTCTGCTTCGCTGGGTCTAGGTATCTGCTTATCTTCCCCGCGTAACCGTAAGGAAGTTTTACTCCTAGGAGGCAGGTGAAAAACTGCTTGATCTCCTCCTGACTTAGAGTGAAGCACGTGGGAGGGTAGTCATTTCCAGTCTTCTTGGCCTTTTTGCCTTTGCGACGACTTTCTGTGTCCTGCTTCGCCTCATCATCATCATCATCATCATCATCATCATCATCATCATCATCATCATCATCATAATCATTAGCGTGAAGCTCCTGCCTGATGCCCGTTGATTTCAAGTCTGCCCTTGCTTTCGGCCCATCTTTGGTCCTCTCTGGCATGTTGAGCAGGGTACCAAGCAGACTCTCGCACACGTTCTTCGTGATATGCATGACATCAAGGCTGTGAGGCACACGGTGGATCTTCCAGTACGGCAAGTCCCAGAAAACAGACCTCGTTTTCCATACCTTCAGCAGCGGCTCTGGCGCCTTTCGCTTCTTTCCCGGCTCTGGCGCCTTTTGCTTCTTTCTTGGCAGTGGGCAATCTTTCCAATTTTTCAATAGCTCGTCTATTTCCTCGCCGCTCCTCGTACACGGGCGTTTTTGAGGTTCGGTTTCACCATCGAACAGATCCTTGCGTTTCCTCCATGGTTCATCGTGGCGAAGCCACCTTCGATGTCCCATGAACACGGTTTTTGAAGACCCGGGATCTCTATCTAGCTGGCGATACGTTGTGTCATCCATGCACCTTATGCATCCAGAAAATCCGTGGACTACCTGCCCCGCGAGATATCCGTAACCGAGATAGTCGTGCACCATCGTGAGCAGTGCGGCTCTCATAGGGAAATATTCTTTCTCTACGGAGTCCCACGTATTGGCTGGCGTTTTCCACAGCGTGTCTAGCTCCTCCTTCAGCAGCCCCAGATACAAATTGATGTCGTTCCCTGGTTGTTTCGACCCTTCAATTAGCATACTCATGTGAATGTACTTTCTCTTCATGCACAACCAGGGGGAAGGTTGTACATCCACACAAACACAGGCCAGGTGCTATGTGTGCTACTCTGGCTGCCAAACGGATTGACTCCATCGATGCTCGCGCCCAGCACGATGTTCCTTGGATCCTTCCCAAATTCTGGGTATTCAAAGTTCAACGCTTGCCACTGGCTCGCATCCTTAGGGTGACTCAGCATCTTGTCTTTTTATTTATCTCCGGATCATTTCCGTCATCTTCCCGCTTCTTCTCCTCCCTATCCGCGTGCCAACGCAGGAGCTTTGCTAGCTTAGGGTCCGCGAAATACCGCTGTAGCCGAGGAGTGATCGGAAAGTACCACACCGATTTTCGAGGAGCTTTCTTCCTCTTCTTGTATCGAGTGACGCCGCACACCGGACATATGGTAGACTCCGCGTGCTCGACCCGATAAATGATACAATTGTTCATGCACACATGGTACTTCACGTGCGGTAAATCTAGAGGACACACGATTTTCTTTACCTCCTTGAAACTAGTCGGGCACTTGTTCCCCTTGGGAAGACGTTCGTGCCAGAATGACATGTTCTCGTCGAAGCATGCGTTGGTCATTTTGTGTTTTACCTTCATATCCAAAGCCATGAGCGTTACTTTCAGGCGGGTATCCTCGGGCCTGCATCCTTCATACAATGGAGTAACCGCGTCTATCTCCAGTTGATCCAGCTTGGCTTTCTCTCGGGCAGCAGCTCTTGCGTTATCCGTCTGCTTGAGAAGCAGCTCTTGAATATGAGGGTCCTGCACCCAGCCTCCATCATCGTCTGCTCCGGCATATTCATCTTCATGATCATGCCCTTCGTCTTGATCTTCCTCATCATCATGTACGACATCTTCTACATGATGACTATGTACAGCATCACCGTCGTGATCATGTCCTGGAGATTCTTCGTCTTCTCGCCCACCCTCGCCGCGGTGGTACTTGTCTTGTTGCCCTTCCTCATTTCTTGCCTGGCCCCCATGGACGACTTCATAGTCATCTTCATCACCTTGCCACCGATAGCCATCCATGAAACCACGCAAGAGCAGGTGGTCCCACACCTGCCCGGAATCCGGGTCCGCAATAAGGCTCTTCAGCTTGCATCTTCGACACAGACATCTTATCTCCATCTCGTTCTTTTGAAGCATCTCAGCCTTCACGGATCTCAAAAACCTATTCATGATGCCTTTAGTCATCGTGTGGACCATGGTCGCCTGCGGGGTAGAGCAAAACGATATTTTAGAACCAAGAAAAAATTTGGCATGACCTTCCCTAAAAATAGGACCAAAAAGAATGCATAGTGCCAAAATTCTCACCGAAACAGAAATGAATCAACACATTCCAGCAAAATATTGGCAACTATCGCATTTCAAATACCGGTATCTTCAAACACAAACATATATGCAACACCACAAACACATGCAACACCACAAACATACATAGATCTAGCTAGGCCACAAAAAGTGCATGTGCACGTTGTTGGAGCGAGCTAGGGAGAAAAAAAGTAGATCTACATCATGAGGATAGCTTTCCCCTTACTTACCTATCAAAAAAGGTAATTTCACCACTTAATTTTGATGAATCTATGGTGGAAATGAGGTGAGGAGGAGGAGGCAGCCGAAAGCTTGGAGAAGGAGGTGGAGGGAATGAAGTGGGGAAAGTGAGTGGGTTGGTGTGGGGCTGTCCATAATATCTTGTTGGGGTCCCAGGTTACTAATGGCGCACCACCAGCAAATGCGCCATTAGTAACCCTGGTTACTAATGGCGCACCTGCAGGTGGTGTGCCATTAGTAGTTTTGCAAAAAAGTAAAATAAAATAAATATATATACTAATGGCGCACCGGGTAATAGTGCGCCATTACTAGTTTAAACTAGTAATGGCGCACTGTGAAACGGTGCGCCATTAGTAGTTTTGCAAAAAAAAAGAATAATTTTTTTACAGTAATGGCGCACTGTCTGCCTGGTGCGCCATTACTAGTTAGAACTAGTAATGGCGCACTTCGAC
Organism: Triticum dicoccoides; assembly: GCF_002162155.2. Taxonomy (NCBI): domain Eukaryota; kingdom Viridiplantae; phylum Streptophyta; class Magnoliopsida; order Poales; family Poaceae; genus Triticum; species Triticum dicoccoides. Next base: position 376,677,036 of record NC_041380.1, on the reverse strand, counting down.
CTGATGCGCCATTAGTTTGTATGGAAAAATGGAAAAAAATTAATACTAGTGGCGCATCCTGTTTCTGGTGCGCCATTAGTGTCTTCCACACTAATGGTGCATCACCAACCGGTGCGCCATTAGTATATAGTAGTGGCGCACTGCTTCCATGGTGCGCCATTAGTATCAATCCTATCTATAGCCCTTCTCCTAGTAGTGGGTTGTACACTAATTGCCGCATTTTCTTCTTGATTCGATCTCACGGTGCTGCCAGCGCTCGGTCCCGAGCCGACACGGCGCGGCTCCATCCATGGCGGCGTCGCCGGCCACTTCCTCCACGGCTTCGCTTCCTCGGCGGCGACGTCCACATCAGTAGGACCTGCTGCTGCTTTAGCTCTCGCTCGCGCTGCTCCTCTGCTCTTGCTCTCGGTCCCCTGCCTGGTCTGCTCTTGCTCTTGCTCGCGCTGCTGCTCTTGCTCTTGCTTGCGATGCTGCTCCGATTTAGCTACACTTCACTTCGATGCCGCCGGGGTGAAGGAAGAATCAGCCGCAGCGGGGAGGGGGTCTCGCCGGAGAGGTACCCTACTATCTATCTTAGGATTCAGGATGGGGGCGGTGGTCGCCGGCGGTGGCGGGGCGTTGGCGGG
>NC_041380.1:376626529-376676090 GCF_002162155.2 Triticum dicoccoides | reverse complement strand
GAGGGATGGTCGGGGCGGCGGCGGACCGGCGGTGGGGAGTGTTTTTGGGGCGGGCGGGGCGGCGCACCGCGGGCGGTGGGGGGCTGTTGTTTGGCCGGCTCAAGGGGTGGAGGTTGAAGATGAACCGCAGGCCCTTGATTTCGTATCCAATGGCTGCAAAATCGACTGACCAGAGATGAAAAAGTCAGTCGACCGACGTGTAGCCTCACCTTGCTAGTGTGTCCAGTTTCGACAGCAAAATTCAGTTTCGACAGCAAAATTCAGTTCCGACAGTTAAGTTCAGTTTCGACAGTTAAGTTCAGTTTCGACAGTTAAATTCAGTTTCGATAGTTAAGTTTAGAGATGAGCGGCTGATGTATTTTACATCTAGCAATTTGTGGTTATGTATTTTACGTCATGTATTGGAGATGCTATTAGAATTCCACTCAGGTTAACGTTGTTCGTTGTCTCTCTTGTCCTGCTTCAGCCTCGGCGTCGTACAACTCACCGGAGCTGCTCCAACAACGAAACCCTCCATCACAGCGGAGCAGTACCTCGGGCTCCATCTCCAGACGCCTAAGATCTTCTTCCCCTCCTCCAACATCCAAGTCAGCCGGAGCATCCTCACTGGCCAACCCAATCACGCTGAGATTGACATGGCTTAGCCAAAGAGGTTGTACACTTGTTGCATCTCTTTTTTACTCTACATGTTATATATATATTGTCCACTGAGCACGCGGATTTGTTCCTTTAGTGTCTCCTTGAAAGAAAAAACGTAGGAATTTTAATTTTCACTTGTCCTCCTTTTCAAATTCCTATTCATGAAGCACAAGACTAAGAGATAGTAGCATAATAGCATTATAACCGTACATTTTCTTGTGGTTTGACTTAATCTCACCATGCTTCTTTGCATCCTGTGATCTTCCAATTGTTGTGAATCAAACACCCAGATTGGCAGAAATCCTGTGTTTTTAAATTCTCTATTTTGCACGTGCATTCCTATCATATTCCTGTCTATTTCCTATCCTTGCATTGTTGTAATCCTCCAATTCAAACGAGCCCTTACAGAATTACTTCTCTTACAGATAGTTGTCAAAGAAAACCTTGCGTGGTTTGTCCCGCTCCTGCTGCGCCGTCGTCCACCCCAGCTCAGCTGCTCCAACGACAGAAGGGTCTAGCACAGCAGGGATCCGGCCTCCAGACTGTCTTTCGCCGCCTCAGATCTTCTTCCCCGCCACTGGCAGCCATGAAAACTGCACTACCATCATCAACCGAGCAGATGACCTCAAGGACTACATGGGTCCGCAAGAGAGGTCGCACTCTTTGGTGTCTGCTTACGTTATGCATCGCTTAATATTACATGCTACTTTATCGTCCTGTTCACCGATGAGACTCTGAGTCAGCTCCAAACTAATGGTCAAACTTGAGTTTTTAAATGGTTGTGGGGTACATATCGGGGCCGCTATCAATAGTATCTATCTACTATCTGGTTAATCTCCGGTGTCTACTATGAGTTTCATGTTGGGTGGGAAACAAACAGTAAAGAAGCCATTATCTGTATTTTTTAACTGAAGCCATTATCTGCCTGCTATTATTGGTTTTGGGTCTATCCACAGGTTGCTACCATCACTCTGGATTTCTGCATGCACTCCGTACATAATCTCACTATGTTTTATTCCTATGCATGACAGTTATTGTAAACAATGGAACTGAACATGTAGAGCAAAAGAGATGAGCCTTGTGTGGCAATAAAATTTCATGCAAACGTTGCTCCATGGTAGGCGCAAAGGCAGCCCCCTCCACGCATTTCGGATTGTAATCGAGAGGAAGATATCTGTTCTGAGGGGGATTCAGAAGGAGAAGACAACTCGTATTTACCCCCTGAGGTCTTCGCTCTAACTTGGGATGCTGATGTTGGTTATATCATGCATATGGTGTCTTGCATTGTTTACTTTATACATCAAATATGTCATCTGCTTAGTTTAGACATCCTTTGTGCGAATGCCATCTGTTTAGTTTATTCATCGTTTATGTGAATTATGCAACGCCATCTTGTTTAGCCAGGCATCATATATGTGAATTTTGCAATGCCAGCCTGCTTAGCCAGTCATCTTATATGTAAATTATATCAGGCCATCCTTTTTTTCGTTACATATTACATTTGTCAACAATGTTATTACATTCAACTTCTCTTCGTGTGCATCAGCCATTTGACACGGTGATGGCAAATTCTGGAGTGAAAACAAGGTCTTCAGAGCAGACTATGCTATCTGACGAAGCGCATATCTCGCTGGTTACGGATAGCTCCTTAGAGGAGGATTCAGAGACAGATGACCAGTCCTATTCCCCCCCCCCCCGAGGTGTATGCTCTATGTTGCTCATATCATGCGTATGGTGTCTCGCATTGCTATGTCATTTGATTAGTTTAGACATGCTTTGTGTGAATGCCACCTGTTCAGTGTCTAATTACCATATATGTGAATTATGCATTGCCATCTTGTTGCAAGACATTATATATGTGAATTATACATTGACATCTTGTTGCAAGACATTATATATGTGAATTATGCAATGCCATGCTGTTTAGCCAATCATCATGTATGTGAATTATATCATGCTATCATTTTTTTGTATTATGTGTTCCATTTGGCGACAACGTTTGTATATTCAACTACTCTTCCTGTGCATCAGCCATTTGAAGTGGTGATGGAAGTATCTGGAATGAAAACAAGGTATTCAGAGCAGATAATGCTACCTGCTGAAGCAGACATCTTGCTGTTTACAGAGAGCTCCTCAGAGGAGGATTCAGAGACTGATGACCAGTCCTATTTCCCCCCTGAGGTCTATGCTCAAACTTGGCAGGGTTATATTACGCATGTCATGCATGTTGTCTTGCATTGCTTAGTTTTTACATCATATACGGATTGCCATCTGCTTACTTGCTTACTATATAAATCATATATTTGAATTATATCATGCCATCATGTTTATATAGTACATACACATCATCTATCTAAACTATGGCATGGCAACCCATTTAATAAAGACATCATATAGTTATATCATCTCATCCTGTTTAGTGTTTACAGTCATCATATTTTGAATTATGGCATTCTATCCATGAATGTATGTGAATTATGGCATGCCAACCTATTTAATAAACACATTATATAGTTATGTCATGTCATCCTGTTTACATAGTCTCATATTTTGAACTATGTCTTTCCATCTTTTTTAGTTAGCCATCATAATGTGAAATTGTGTCATGCTATCCTGTTTAGTTAGCCATCATATATGTGAAATTGTGTCATGCTATCCTGTTTGGTTAGAAAACATAAATAGGAATTATTTCATGCCCTCTTTTATTCCCCACTATCCATTGCACCTGTCTATCATACAATGTCTATACTTTCAATTACTTTTCTTGTTTATCATCCATTTGAATTGGAGAGCATGATGGCAGTATCTAAGGGAGTAACAACACGGTCTTCAGAAAAGATAGTGCTACTAGTTGATGCAGATAGAACCACGGCTGTACTTGGCCAAGGACCAGATCCACCACACATAACCTAGACTCTCGCAGATTCTACCCCTACCCAGTTGGACAGAGAACCAGCTACATCCCTTCTAACCCCAACCCCGGCAGATAGTAACCCAGTTCCAGTTGACACAACACCGTCTCCACCACAGAGCACCCAAACACGAGCAGTTAGTAAGGGAACTGCAGTGCCCAAAGCACAAGGACCACCACTCCGAATCCCAACTCAACGCTTAAAGGAGAAGAAGATTTGTTCTTGGGTCAGGTTCTGTAGCTATGGTTCATACTCCTTTGCTCTTGCATGACTGTATTTACTCATACCAACTATTTTAAAATTTGAAGGATGGAATTGAAACTCCAATGGCGCAACAGGTATGTTTTAAACCTGTTTCTTTAACTGGTTTGCTGTTGTAACCTGCTCTATGTTGATTTCAGTTTCAATTGAATAAACAGTTATGTTCTCATGTCATGCACATTACAAGTGTTGTTATTGCTCTATAGTTACCCACACTTATATTCTATCTATTCTGCTTTGTCTTGAACAAATATTATTTGAACTGTGTCTCTATCTTGATTTGGCAACAAAAACTAGAATGGTATAGACCATAAAGTGACCATGGTACATAGATATATGTTTGTTTCATGTTGTTATCCTGTCCACTTTACTACTGAACTCATTTACCAAAATGAGTTTCATATACAAGATGGTAAACATGTGATGTGTCTGCTTGTTTCTCTTTTAGAATGCGGACAAAATATTAGAGAACAGGACCGCGTTATCCAATGGTAAAGGAAGTAATGCAGATAAGGTTCAAGATAGTGAGACATTCCTGTTGGTCTCCAAGAAAGCTGATAAAAACTATCTTGACGATAGTGAGGGAACCCAATAGTCATGTCTTGATGTAGTGTTCGAGTTACTGGCCACTACTGCTGGCACAAGCTCTTCGAACTCGCTGCCTGAATCAGTTTGTCTTCTTGAGTCTCAATTTCAAGTTGAAAGACATCGATCAGATGTGCTGCGACAGGAAGCTGAAGGACTGAGGAAGTCCCTACAGAATTCAGATGCATATTTTCTGGTGCAACAGCAAGCGCTGGAGGATTTAAGCGCCAAACAAGAGAAAGTTAATAAGCTTGCTAAGCATCTTGCCAGCATTATGGGTACCCAGGATATTGGTTCTTGAGATCTTCTGAAGTGGTTTCAGTTCTGGATTTGTTTTGTTGCGGCGTTTATTTGCGCTGGTTGCCAACTTTGACAACCAGCATATATGATATGCTGCTTTGTTCCCTATATTTGCACTGGTGGCGAACTTTGATGCCCGGTGGATGTAATATGTGTAATAGCCGTGATAGCCTAGCGTTAGTTGCTTGCTTATTTATTTCCTTGTTGTCTTGTTTATTTGTTTGCTTGTAGTCATTGCAATTCTTTTTCCGCGGTTAGCTAGTGGCTGCAATAACCTATTTTTTAAAACTAGGCCACAATAACCATGGGCTAATATTTACTGTAGTGACACTGGGCCTCCTACTGGCCGTAGAAACAGTGGGCCTTCTACGGGCCGTAGAAATAATGGGCCTTCTACGGGTCGTAGAAACAATGGGCCTTCTGCAGGCCATATTATCAATGGGCCTTATACGGGCCGTATAATCGATTGGCCAAACATGGGCCAAACAAACCGCATTATGGCCATAAACGGGCTAGAGTTGGAATCGTCCGTTCATGGGCCGACCATAACGGGCCATCATTAATAGGCCGTATTTGATGATGCTATGAAATCGGCCCAACGTATTAACGGACCACAAATAGGCCGACTGTAACCACGGGCCGAATTTGGCTCACAAGCAGAAAAAGACAGTAACGGGCCATAAGTAAACGAATGCTGGAAATGAGCCCAAGAATAACTGGGCTCTAAGAAGGCCGAAAGATAACATGGGCTGGAAACGGCCCAACGGAATAATAGGTCATTAATGGGTATAAAGTGATACACTGTTCATTACGGGCCAGTTTCACCACGGGCCGTTAATGGGTGTAAAGTGATACACTATTCATTACGGCCCAGTTTCACCACGGGCCGTTAGTAGGCCAAGAGTTACATAGGGCCTCATATGGGCCGAAAGACGTCATGGTCCATACATGGGCCAGAAGTGAAGATGGGCTGGAATCATATTGGATGGCCCAAATGACGCTACTGGGCCTAATTTAGATAGGGTGTAACGGGCCTTGGGTTAGCAGGCTGTAAATGGGCTATATTCGAATAGGCCGTTAACAGGCTTTCCATGGGCCGACCCGCCAGCTTTTGACCAAGTCAAACGGGCCGACCTTTTCACAGGAATGGGCCACTGTTGGGCCGTGCCACGTGTCGACGTATCATAGGCGCCTTCCGTCCAATGAGTGGTTGACATCTGTCCCAACGATGAGCCGACACGTGTTTCCTCCAGCCAATGATGATTTTACACGTGGAAAATCCCCATTGGTCGGGGTTATTAACGGGTTATCGGATCCAAAACCTGACCCGATAGCTTAACGGCATTCCGTTACGGTGGATGCCACTTGTCGGTCACCCTTGATGAAAGCACTTCTGTGACGCGCGATTTATCGTCATGGAAATGGACACTTCTGTGATGATAATTTTGGTAATGTCATGGAACACTTCTACGATAGCACAGGTATGACTATCTTGATTCTGTCATAAATTTGTCATGGATGTACATGCATGACAAAAAAGTGACCAACTATGACAAACACGTATCATCACGGAAGTGTATTTTTTTTGTAGTGTTATGCGCTCGTGCTGAAACCCCAACTAGCCTAGTTGATGGGAAATCTTTAGATGAGCATGCTCATTTTGTGCGTCACTGTTTGTCTGAAAAAGGGAGACTCTTATGGGATCAAATAAACAGATTGCTGTGTTATGCTTGGAATCTTTGTGAAATTTGTGATCTTACTTGTTGCTCTAAGAACCCTAAAAAACACCTCCCCTACCTATGTGAGTTTAATGATAATGAAATCTTATCTTCTTATGCAAAGGGTGTTTATAGTTACTACGGTATCGAACAAATTGAAGAATTTGTTGCTTTTAAGGGTGCTTATAAAGTTGCTTCTTTGATTGAAAAGTATGATATTACTCTCTACGAATCTGAAAATCTTGACATACTTAAATATTGCTATGAAAACTATGCTCATAATGTGTATGTCAAAGAATTTATTGAAAGAATGACCGTTGCTTCAGAAGAAAATAATGATACACATGAATCTATAGATAATTATGATTCCAATGATTTGATTGAAATATCCCTTGATGAACATGATGCTTGCTATTCTTGTGGCCATGATGCCAATATTTATGAAGATGAATTTGCTATAGTTCCTTATGTTAAACATGATATCATTGCTATTGCACCCATACTTGATAGTTACTTCGATCAAAAGCATGATTGCAATGATGTTATCATAAATTCTCTTAATATCAATTGTGTTAATTATATGCAAAACCTCAAGCTTGGGGATGCTAGTTTTGCTATGACTACTATTTGTTGCAATGATCATGATGGGGTGATCCTTCTTTTGATCTTGAAAATTTATTTAAGACCCATGATGAATATGAGATTGATTATAATGTTTGCAATAATATTGAAAGTGGGTTTGGAAGAGTGTCAACTTTAGATCCCACATATTTGGAGAATGTTCAATCTTATGAAGTTTTTTGATAAAAGTGGGTTTGGAGAGGTCATGACTTTAGTTAATGTTAATCCCACTATTTTGGAAGAGTGTCAACTTTGCATACATGTGGATCGTGTTAAGAATATGTTTTGTGATAGCTATATTGTTTAATTTTCTTATGATACTACATGTAATTATTATGAGAGAAGAAAATATGGTTGTAGAAATTTTCATGTTACTAAATTACCTCTCGTTATGTTGAGATTGATATTGTTTCTTTCCGCTTCCTTGCATATGCTAGTTTTTGCTTGCCTTGATAATTTGTTTGCCTATAAGATGCCTATTCATAGGAAGTATGTTAGACTTAGATGTGTTTGTCATGTGTTTTATGATGCTCTCTTTGTGCTCCAATTCTTGTCTTTCATGTGAGCATCGTTGAAATCTTATGCCTAGCTATAAGGCTTTAAAGAAAAGCGCTTGTTGGGAGACAACCCAATATTTTTCCTTGCTGTTATTCAATAAATAATTCATATAGACTCTGTTTAGATGTGGTTTTATGCTTTTAATTAGTGTTTGTGCTAAGTAGAACCTTTGGGAAGACTTGGGGGGAAGTTTTAGTGATCTTGCTGTAAAAAACAGAAACTTTAGCGCTCACGATATTCGCTGCCATCTTTTACTGGAGAGTGCGATTAAGTTGATTCTTTTTTCAGATGATTAATAGATAAATTCCTCACGTCCAGAAATTTATTTTAGAATTTCTGGGGTTACAGAAGTATTCAAAACCTACACATTACTACAGACTTTTCTGTTTTTGACAGATTCTGTTTTTCGCATGTTGTTTGCTTATTTTGATGAATCTATGGCTAGTATCGGAGGTTATGAACCATAGAGAAGTTGGAATAAATTAGGTTTAACACCAATATAAATAAAGAATGAGTTCATTAAAGTACCTTAAGTGGTGGTTTGTCTAAGCTTGGGGATGCCCAAGGCACCCCAAGGTAAAATTCAAGGACAACCAAAATCCTAAGCTTGGGGATGCCTCGGAAGGCATCCCCTCTTTCGTCTTCTTCTAACGGTAACTTTACTTGAGACTATATTTTTATTCACCACATGATATGTGTTTTGCTTGGAGTGTCTTGTATGATTTGAGTCTTTGCTTTTTAGTTTACCACAATCATCCTTGCTTTACAAACCTTCTGGGAGAGACACACATGAATGGGAATTTATTAGAATAATCTATGTGCTTCACTTATATATTTTGAGCTAGATAATTTTGCTCTAGTGCTTCACTTATATCTTTTAGAGCACGGTGGTGGTTTTATTTTATAGAAATTATTGATCTCTCATGCTTCACTTATATTATTTTGAGTGTCCTTTAGAACAGCATGGCAATTTGCTTTGGTTATAAAATTAGTCCTAATATGATAGGCATCCAAGATGGGTATAGTAAAAACTATCATAAAAAGTGCAATGGATACTATGAGAAGTTTGATACTTGATGATCTTTTTGAGATATGAAGATGGTGATATTAGAGTCATGATAGTTGAGTAGTTGTGAATTTGAGAAATACTTGTTGTAAAGTTTGTGATTCCCGTAGCATGCACGTATGGTGAACCGTTATGTGATGAAGTCGGAGCATGATTTATTTATTGATTGTCTTCCTTATGAGTGGCGGCCGGGGACGAGCGATGGTCTTTTCCTACCAATCTACCCCCTAGGAGCATGCGCGTAGTACTTTGTTTCAATAGCTAATAAATTTTTGCAATAAGTATGTGAGTTCTTTATGACTAATGTTGAGTCCATGGATTATACGCACTCTCACCCTTCCACCATTGCTAGCCTCTCTAGTACCGTGCAACTTTCGCCGGTGCCATAAACCCACCATACACCTTCCTTAAAACAGCCAGCATACCTAACTATTAGGGCATTTCCATAGCCATTCCGAGATATATTGCCATGCAACTTTCCACCGTTCGGTTATTATGAAACGCTTCATCATTGTCATATTGCTTTGCATGATCATGTAGTTGACATCGTATTTGTGGAAAAGCCACCATTCATAATTCTTTCATACATGTCACTCATGAGTCATTGCACATCCCGGTACACCACTGGAGGCATTCACATAGAGTCATATTTTGTTGTAAGTATTGAGTTGTAATCTTTGAGTTGTAAGTAAATAAAAGTGTGATGATCATCATTATTAGAAAATTGTCCCAAGTGAGGAAAGGATGATGGAGACTATGATTACCTCACAAGTCGGGATGAGACTCCGGGCAAAAAATAAAAAATAAAAAAGGGAAAAGAGGCCATAAAAAGAGAAGGCCCAAATAAAAAAAAGAAAAAATGAGAGAAAAGGAGAGAAGAGACAATGTTACTATCCTTTTACCACACTTGTGCTTCAAAGTAGCACCATGATTTTCATGATAGAGAGTCACCTATGTTGTCACTTTCATATACTTGTGGGAATTTTACATTATAGAACTTGGCTTGTATATTCCAATGATGGGCTTCCTCAAAATTCCCCAGGTCTTCGTGAGCAAGTGAGTTGGATGCACACCCACTTAGTTTCTTTTTTGAGCTTTCATACACTTATAGCTCTAGTGCATCCGTTGCATGGCAATTCCTACTCACTCACATTGATATCTATTGATGGGCATCTCCATAGCCCATTGATACGCCTACTTGACGTGAGGCTATCTTCTCCTTTTTGTCTTCTCCACAACCACCATTCTATTCCACATATAGTGCCATATCCATGGCTCATGCTCATGTATTGCGTGAAGATTGAAAAAGTTTGAGAACATCAAAAGTATGAAACAATTGCTTGGCTTGTCATCGGGGTTGTGCATGATTTAAATACTTTGTGTGGTGAAGATAGAACATAGCCAGACTATATGATTTTGTAGGGATAACTTTCTTTTGCCATGTTATTTTGAGAAGTAGTTAGTATGCTTGAAGTATTATTATTTTTATGTCAATATTAAACTTTTGTCTTGAATCTTTCGGATCCGAACATTCATGCCACAATAAAGAAAGTTACATTGAGAATTATGCTAGGTAGCATTCCACATCAAAAATTCTGTTTTTATGATTTACCTACTCGAGGACGAGCAAGAATTAAGCTTGGGGATGCTTGATACGTCTCCAACGTATCTATAATTTTTGATTGTTCCATGCTATTATATTATCTGTTTTGGATGTTAATGGGCATATTTATACACTTTTATATTATTTTTGGGACTAACCTACTAACCCAAGGCCCAATGTAAATTGCTATTTTTTTTTGCCTATTTCAGTGTTTCGCAGAAAAGGAATATCAAACGGAATGAAACCTTCAGGAGAGTTATTTTTGGAACAAACGTGATCCAGGGGAGTGGACGTCAAGCAACCAACAAGGAGGCCACGAGGCAGGGGGCGTGCATACCCCCCTGGGCGTGCCCTCCACCCTTGTGGGCCCCTCATGGCTCCACCGACCAACTTCTTCCTCCTATATATGTCCACATACCCCGAAAACATCTAGGAGCACCACGAAACCCTATTTCCACGGCCGCAACCTTTTGTACCCAAGAGGTCCCATCTTGGGGCCTTTTTCGGAGCTTCGCCGGAGGGGGCATCTATCACGGAGGGCTTCTACATTAACACCATAGCCTCTCCGATGATGTGTGAGTAGTTTACCTCAGACCTTCGGGTCCATAGTTATTAGCTAGATGGCTTCTTCTCTCTCTTTGGATCTCAATACAAAGTTCTCCTCGATCTTCTTGGAGATCTATTCGATGTAACTCTTTTTGCGATGTGTTTGTCGAGATCCGATGAATTGTGGGTTTATGATCAAGTTTATCTATGAACAATATTTGATTCTTCTCTGAAATCTTTTATGTATGATTGGTTTGAAGGAAATATGCCCTAGAGGCAATAATAAAGTTATTATTTATTTCCTTATATCATGATAAATGTTTATTATTCATGCTAGAATTGTATTAACCGGAAACATAATACTTGTGTGAATACATAGACAAACAAAGTGTCACTAGTATGCCTCTACTTGACTAGCTCGTTAATCGAAGATGGTTATGTTTCCTAACCATAAACAAAAGAGTTGTTATTTGATTAACGGGATCACATCATTAGGAGAATGATGTGATTGACATGACCCATTCCATTAGCTTAGCACCTGATCGTTTAGTATGTTGCTATTGCTTTCTTCATGACTTATACATGTTCCTATGACCATGAAATTATGCAACTCCTGTTTGCCGGAGGAACACTTTGTGTGCTACCAAACGTCACAGTGTAACTGGGTGATTATAAAGGAGCTCTACAGGTGTCTCCAAAGGTACATGTTGGGTTGGCGTATTTCGAGATTAGGATTTGTCACTCCGATTGTCGGAGAGGTATCTCTGGGCCCTCTCGTTAATGCACATCACATAAGCCTTGCAAGCATTACAACTAATGAGTTAGTTGTGAGATGATGTATTACGGAACGAGTAAAGAGACTTGCCGGTAACGAGATTGAACTAGGTATTGGATACCGACGATCGAATCTCGTGCAAGTAACATACCAATGACAAAGGGAACAATGTATGTTGTTATGCGGTCTGACCGATAAAGATCTTCGTAGAATATGTAGGAGCCAATATGGGCATCCAGGTCCCGCTGTTGGTTATTGACCGGAGACGTGTCTCGGTCATGTCTACATTGTTCTCGAACCGTAGGGTCCGCACGCTTAAGGTTTCCATGACAGTTATATTATGAGTTTATGAGTTTTGATGTACCGAAGGAGTTCGGAGTCCCGGATGAGATCGGGGACATGACGAGGAGTCTCGAAATGGTCGAGACGTAAAGATCGATATATTGGACGACTATATTCGGACATCGGAAAGGTTCCGAGTGATTCGGGTATTTTTCGGAGTACCGGGTAGTTACGGGAGAAGCAATGGGCCTTGATGGGCTTTAGTGGGAAGAGGAGAAAGGGCCAAGTGGCTGCTGCGCCCCCCCTCCCCTCTAGTCCGAATTGGACTAGGGAAAAGGGGGCCGGCCACCTCTCCTTCTCCTCCACTTCCTTCTCCCTTCCTCCCCTTTTGGTGGACTCCTACTAGGACTTGGAGTCCTAGTAGGACTCCACATCCTGGCCGCACCAAGCCTTGGCCGGCCTCCTCTTCCTCCATCCTTTATATACTGAGGCAAGGGGCACCCCATGGACACACAAGTTGATCTTTGTGATCGTTCCTTAGCTGTGTGCGGTGCCCCCCTCCACCATATTCCACCTCGGTCATATTGTAGTAGTGCTTGGGCGAAGCCCTGCGACGATAGAACATCAAGATTGTCACCACGCCGTCATGCTGACGGAAGTCCTCCCCGATGCTTTGCTGGATCGGAGCCCGGGGATCGTCATCGAGCTGAACGTGTGCCAAGAACTCGGAGGTGCCGGATTAACGGTGCTTGGATCAGTCGGACCGTGAAGACGTACGACTACATCAACCTAACGCTTCCGTTGTCGATCTACAAGGGTACGTAGATCACACTCTCCCCCTCTCGTTGCTATGCATCACCATGATCTTGCGTGTGCGTAGGAATTTTTTTGAAATTACTACGTTCCCCAACAGTGGCATCCGAGCCTAGGTTTTATGTGTTGATGTTATATGCACGAGTAGAACACAAGTGAGTTGTGGGCGATATAAGTCATACTGCTTACCAGCATGTCATACTTTGGTTCGGCGGTATTGTTGGATGAAGCGGCCCGGACTGACATTACGCATACGCTTACGCGAGACCGGTTCTCCCGACGTGCTTTGCACATAGGTGGCTTGCGGGTGACAGTTTCTCCAACTTTAGTTGAACCAAGTGTGGCTACGCCCGGTCCTTGCGAAGGTTAAAACAGCACCAACTTGACAAACTATCGTTGTGGTTTTGATGCGTAGGTAAGATTGGTTCTTGCTTAAGCCCGTAGCAGCCACGTAAAACATGCAACAACAAAGTAGAGGACGTTTAACTTGTTTTTGCAGGGCATGTTGTGATGTGATATGGTCAAGACGTGATGAATATAAGTTGTTGTATGAGATGATCATGTTTTGTTGAAGTTATCGGCAACTGGCAAAAGCCTTATGATTGTCTCTCTATTGCACAAGATGCAAGCATCCAATAATTGCTTTTCTTTATTGCTATGCGGTAGCAATAGTTGCAAGAGCAATTGTTGGCGAGACGACCACGTGATGACACATTGATATAGATCAAGATGATGGAGATCATGGTGTCATGCCGGTGACGATATAGATCATGACAGTACTTTTTAGATGGAGATCAAAGAAGCAAGATGATGATGGCCATATCATGTCACATATTTTGATTGCATATGATGTTTATCTTTTATACATCTTATTTTTGCTTAGTTTGACGGTAGCATTTTAAGATGATCTCTCACTAATTATCAAGAAGTGTTCTCCCTGATTATGCACCGTTGCGAAAGTTCTTCGTGCTGAGACACCATGTGATGATCGGGTGTGATAGGCTCTACGTTCAAATACAACGGGTGCAAAACAGTTGCACACGCGGAATACTCCGGTTATACTTGACGAGCCAAGCATATACATATATGGCCTCGGAACAAGGAGACCGAAAGGTCGAGCGTGAATCATATAGTAGATATGATCAACATAGTGATGTTCACCAATGAAACTGCTCCATCTCACGTGATGATCGGACATGGTTTAGTTGATTTGGATCACGTGATCACTTAGAGGATTAGAGGGATGCCTATCTAAGTGGGAGTTCTTAAGTAATATGATTAATTGAACTTAAATTTATCATGAACTTAGTCCTGGTAGTATTTTGCAAATTATGTTGTAGATCAATAGCTCGCGTTATTGCTTTCATATGTTTATTTTGATATGTTCCTAGAGAAAAATTGTGTTGAAAGATGTTAGTAGCAATGATGCGGATTGGATCCGTGATCTGAGGTTTATCCTCATTGCTGCACAGAGGAATTATGTCCTTGATGCACCGCTAGGTGATAGACCTATTGCAGGAGCAGATGCTGACGTTATGAACGTTTGGCTAGCTAAATATGATGACTACTTGATAGTTTAGTGCACCATGCTTAACGGCTTAGAATCGGGACTTCAAAGACATTTTGAACGTCATGGACCATATGAGATGTTCCAGGAGTTGAAGTTAATATTTCAAGCAAATACCCGAGTTGAGAGATATGAAGTCTCCAACAAGTTCTATAGCTAAAAGATGGAGGAGAATCGCTCAATTAGTGAGCATGTGCTCAGATTGTCTGGGTACTACAATCGCTTGGATCAAGTGGGAGTTAATCTTCCAGATAAGATAGTGATTGACAGAATTCTCTAGTCACCATCACCAAGTTAGTAGAACTTCGTCATGAACTATAGTATGCAAGGGATGACGAAAACGAATCCCGAGCTTTTCATGATGATGAAATCGATGAAGGTATAAATCAAGAAAGAGCATCAAGTGTTGATGGTTGACAAGATCACTAGTTTCAAGAAAAGGGCAAAGGGAAGAAGGGGAACTTCAAGAAGAACGGCAAGCAAGTTGCTGCTCAAGTGAAGAAGCCCAAGTCTGGTCCTAAGCCTGAGACTAAGTGCTTCTACTGCAAAGGGACTGGTCACTGGAAGCGGAACTGCCCCAAGTATTTGGCGGATAAGAAGGATGGCAAAGTGAACAAAAGTATATTTGATATACATGTTATTGATGTGTACTTTACTAGTGTTTATAGCGACCCCTCAGTATTTGATACTGGTTCAGTTGCTAAGATTAGTAACTCGAAACGGGAGTTGCAGAATAAACAGAGACTAGTTAAGGGTGAAGTGATGATGTGTGTTGGAAGTGGTTCCAAGATTGATATGATCATCATCGCACACTCCCTATACTTTCGGGATTAGTGTTGAACCTGAATAAGTGTTATTTGGTGTTTGCGTTGAGCATGAATATGATTTGATCATGTTTATTGTAATACGGTTATTCATTTAAGTAAGAGAATAAATTGTTGTTCTGTTTACATGAATAAAACCTTATATGGTTACACACCCAATGAAAATAGTTCGTTGGATCTCGATCGTAGTGATACACATAATCATAATATTGAATGATAGTGCAACTTATTTGTGGCACTGCCGTTTAAGTCATATTGGTGTAAAGCGCATGAAGAAACTCCATGCTAATGGGTTTTTGGAATCACTTGATTATGAATCAGTTGATGCTTTTGAACCATGCCTCATGGGCAAGATGACTAAAACGCCGTTCTCCGGAACTATGGAGCGAGCAACTGACTTATTGGAAATAATACATAGTGATGTATGAGATCCGATGAGTGTTAAGGCTCGCGGCGGGTATCATTATTTTCTGACCTTCACAGATGATTTGAGCAGATATGGGTATATCTACTTAATGAAACACAAGTCTAAAATATTTGAATCAAAGAATTTCAGCATGAAGTGGAGAATCATCGTAACAAGAAAATAAAAGTTTCTACGATATGATCGCAGAGGTAAAATATTTGAGTTACGAGTTTGGCCTTCAGTTAAAACAATGTGAAATAGTTTTACTACTCACGCCACCTGGAACACCACAACATAATGGTGTGTCCGAACATTATAACCATACTTTATTAGATATGGTGCGATCTATGATGTCTCTTTTCGATCTACCACTATCGTTTTGGGGTTATGCATTAAAGACAGATGCATTCACGTTTAAAAGGGCACCATCTAAGTCCATTGAGACGACACAATCTGAACTGTGGTTTGGCAAGAAACCAAAGTTGTCATTTCTTAAAGTTTGGGATTGTGATGCTTATATGAAAAAGTTTCATCCTGATAAGCTCAAACCCAAATCGGAGAAATATGTCTTCATAGGATACCCAAAGGAGACTGTTGGGTACACCTTCTATCACAAATCCGAAGGCAAGACTTTTGTTGCTAAATTCGGAGTTTTTCTAGAGAAGGAGTTTCTCTCGAAAGAAGTGAGTGGGAGGAAAGTAGAACTTGATGAGGTAACTGTACCTGCTCCCTTATTGGAAAGTAGTTCATCACAGAAATCTGTTCCTGTGACTACTACACCAATTAGTGAGGAAGCTAATGATGATGATCATGTAACTTCAGATCAAGTTACTACCGAATCTCGTAGGTAAACCAGAGTGAGATCTGCACCAGAGTGGTACAGTAATCCTGTTCTGGAAGTCATGTTACTAGACCATGACGAACTTGCGAACTATGAGGAAGCGATGATGAGCCCAGATTCCGTGAAATGGTTTGAGGCCATGAAATCTGAGATATGATCCATGTATGAGAACAAAGTATGGACTTTGATGGATTTGCCCGATGATCGGCAAGCCATAGAAAATAAATGGATCTTCAAGAGGAAGACGGACGCTGATAGTAGTGTTACTATCTACAAAGCTAGAATTGTCGCAAAAGCTTTTCGACAAGTTCAAGGTGTTGACTACGATGAGATTTTCTCACTCATATCTATGCTTAAGTCTGTCCGAATCATGTTAGCAATTGCCGCATTTTATGAAATCTGGCAAATGGATAAACAAAACTAAATTTCCTAAATGGATTTACTAAAGAAGAGTTGTATACGATGCAACTAGAAGGTTTTGTCGATCCTAAAGGTGTTAACTAAATATGCAAGCTCCAGCGATCCATCTATGGACTGGTGAAAGAATCTCGGAGTTGGAATATACGCTTTGATAAGTTGATCAAAGCATATAGTTTTATACAGACTTGCGGTGAAGCCTGTATTTACAAGAAAGTGAGTGGGAGCACTACATCATTTCTGATAAGTATATGTGTATGACATATTGTTGATCGGAAATAATGTAGAATTATTCTGCAAAGCATAAAGGAGTGTTTGAAAGGAGTTTTTCAAAGAAAGACCTCGGTAAAGTTGCTTACATATTGAGTATCAAGATCTATAGAGATAGATCAAGACGCTTGATAAGTTTTTCAATTAGTACATACCTTGACAAGATTTTGAAGTAGTTCAAAATGGAACAGTCAAAGAAAAAGTTTCTTGCGTGTGTTACAAGGTGTGAAATTGAGTAAGACTCAAAGCCCGACCACGGAAGAAGATAGAAATAGAATGAAAGTCATTCCCTATGCCTCAGCCATAGGTTCTATAAAGTATGCCATGCTGTGTACCAGATCTATTGTATACCCTACACTATGTTAAGCAAGGGAGTACAATAGTGATCTAAGAGTAGATCACTGGACAGCGGTCAAAATTATCCTTAGTGGAATAAGGAAATATTTCTCAATTATGGAGGTGACAAAAAGGTTCGTCGTAAAAAGTTACGTCGATGCAAGTTTTGACACAGATCTGGATGACTCTAAGTCTCGATCTAGATACATATTGAAAGTGGGAGCAATAAGCTAGAGTAGCTCCGTGCAGAGCATTGTTGACATAGAAATTCGCAAAATACTTACGGATCTGAATGTGACAGACCCGTTGACTAAAATTATCTCACAAGCAAAACATGATCACACCTTAGTACTCTTTGGGTGTTAATCACATAGCGATGTGAACTAGATTACTGACTCTAGAAAACCCTTTGGGTGTTGATCACATATCGATGTGAACTATGGGTGTTAATCACATGGTGATGTGAACTATTGCTGTTAAATCACGTGGCGATGTGAACTAGATTATTGACTCTAGTGCAAGTGGGAGACTGAAGGAAATATGCCCTAGAGGCAATAATAAAGTTATTATTTATTTCCTTATATCATGATAAATGTTTATTATTCATGCTAGAATTGTATTAACCGGAAACATAATACTTGTGTGTGTACATAGACAAACAAAGTGTCACTAGTATGCCTCTACTTGACTAGCTCGTTAATCGAAGATGGTTATGTTTCCTAACCATAAACAAAAGAGTTGTTATTTGATTAACGGGATCACATCATTAGGAGAATGATGTGATTGACATGAACCATTCCATTAGCTTAGCACCCGATCGTTTAGTATGTTGCTATTGCTTTCTTCACGACTTATACATGTTCCTATGACTATGAGATTATGCAACTCCCGTTTGCCGGAGGAACACTTTGTGTGCTACCAAACGTCACAACGTAACTGGGTGATTATAAAGGAGCTCTACAGGTGTCTCCAAAGGTACATGTTGGGTTGGCGTATTTCGAGATTAGGATTTGTCACTCCGATTGTCGGAGAGGTATCTCTGGGCCCTCTCGGTAATGCACATCACATGAGCCTTGCAAGCATTGCAACTAATGAGTTAGTTGTGAGATGATGTATTACGGAACGAGTAAAGAGACTTGCCGGTAACGAGATTGAACTAGGTATTGGATACCGACGATCGAATCTCGGGCAAGTAACATACCGATGACAAAGGGAACAACATATGTTGTTATGCGGTCTGACCGATAAAGATCTTCGTAGAATATGTAGGAGCCAATATGGGCATCCAGGTCCCGCTATTGGTTATTGACCGGAGACATGTCTCGGGCATGTCTACATTGTTCTCGAACCGTAGGGTCCGCACGCTTAAGGTTTCGATGACAGTTATATTATGAGTTTATGAGTTTTGATGTACCGAAGGAGTTCGGAGTCCCGGATGAGATCGGGGACATGACGAGGAGTCTCGAAATGGTCGAGATGTAAAGATCGATATATTGGACGACTATATTCGGACATCGGAAAGGTTCCGAGTGATTCGGGTATTTTTCGGAGTACCGGGTAGTTACGGGAGAAGCAATGGGCCTTGATGGGCTTTAGTGGGAAGAGGAGAAAGGGCCAAGTGGCTGCTGCGCCCCCCTCCCCTCTAGTCCGAATTGGACTAGGGAAAAGGGGGCCGGCCACCTCTCCTTCTCCTCCACTTCCTTGTCCCTTCCTCCCCTCTTGGTGGACTCCTACTAGGACTTGGAGTCCTAGTAGGACTCCACATCCTGGCCGCACCAAGCCTTGGCCGGCCTCCTCCTCCTCCATCCTTTATATACTGAGGCAAGGGGCACCCCATGGACACACAAGTTGATCTTCGTGATCGTTCCTTAGCCGTGTGCGGTGCCCCCCTCCACCATATTCCACCTCGGTCATATTGTAGCGGTGCTTATGCGAAGCCCTGCGACGATAGAACATCAAGATCGTCACCACGCCGTCGTGCTGACGGAACTCCTCCCTGACGCTTTGCTGGATCGGAGCCCGGGGATCGTCATCGAGCTGAACGTGTGCCAAGAACTCGGAGGTGCTGGAGTAATGGTGCTTGGATCGGTCGGACCGTGAAGACGTACGACTACATCAACCTAACGTTTCCGTTGTCAATCTACAAGGGTACGTAGATCACACTCTCCCCCTCTCGTTGCTATGCATCACCATGATCTTGCGTGTGCGTAGGAATTTTTTTGAAATTACTATGTTCCCCAACATGGTTATCTTTGCAAGTCTCTTCGAATTATCAGTTTGGTTTAGCCTACTAGATTGATCTTTCTTTCAATGGGAGAAGTGCTTAGCTTTGGGTTCAATCTTGCGGTGTCCTTTCCAAGTGACAGCAGGGGCAACAATGCACGTATTGTATTGTTGCCATCGAGGATAAAAAGATGGGGTTTATATAATATTTCTTGAGTTTATCCCTCTACATCATGTCATCTTTCCTAATGCGTTACTCTGTTCTTATGAACTTAATACTCTAGATCCATGCTGGATAGTGGTCGATGTGTGGAGTAATATTAGTAGATGCATAATCGTTTCGGTCTACTTGTCGCGAACGTGATGCCTATATACATGATCATGCCTAGACATTCTCATAATTATTCACTATTCTATCAATTGCTCGACAGTAATTTGTTCACCCACAGTAATACTTACACTATCTTGAGAGAAGCCACTAGTGAAACCTATGGCCCCCAGGTCTATTCTCTATTATATTAATCTCCCGTCAACAAGTTATTTCTAGCGCTGTTTATTTTGCAATCTTTACTTTCAATCTATATCATAAAAATACCAAAATTATTTATCTTATTATTATTATCTCTTTCAGATCTCACTCTCGTAAGTGACCATGAAGGGATTAACAACCCCTTTATTGCTAGGTTCTTATTTGTTTGTGTAGGCACGAGGGACTTGCGTGTAGTCTCCTACTGGATTGGTACCTTGATTCTCAAAAACTGAGGGGAATACTTACGCTACTTTGCTGCATCACCCTTTCCTCTACAAGGTAAAACCAATGCAGTGCTCAAGAGGTAGCACAGGGCATGTTGTGATGTGATATGGTCAAGACGCGATGAGATATAAATTCTTGTATAAGATGATCGTGTTTTGTTGAAGTTATCGGCAACTGGCAGGAGTCTTATGGTTGTCTCTTTATTCCATAAGATGCAAGCACCATATAATTGCTTTACGTTATCGTTGTGCGATAGCAATAGTTGCAAAAGCAATAGTTGGCGAGACGACCATGTAACGACACATTGATAAAGATCAAGATGATGGAGATCATGGTTTCATGCCGGTGACGAAGGAGATCATGACGATACTTTGGAGATGGAGATTAAAGGCACAAGATGATGATGGCCATATCATGTCACATATATTGATTGCATGTGATGTTTATCTTTTATGCATCCTATTTTTCTTAGTACGACAGAAGCATTATGAGATGACCCCTTACTAAAATTTCAAGGTATAAGTGTTCTCCCTGAGTATGCACCGTTGCTACAATTCATTGTGCTGAGACACCACGTGATGATTGGGTGTGATAAGCTCTACGTTCACATACAACGGTGCAAGCCAGTTTTGCACACGCAGAATACTTGGGTTAAACTTGACGAGCCTAGCACGTGCAGATATGGCCTCAACACTGAGACCGAAAGGTCGAGCGTGAATCATATTGTAGATATGATCAACGTAGTGATGTTCACCATTGAAAGCTACTCCACCTCACGTGATGATCGGACATGGTTTTGTTGATATGGATCACGTGATCACTTAGATGATTACAGGGATGTCTATCTAAGTGGGAGTTATTAAGTAATATGATTAATTGAACTTAAATTTATCATGAACTTAGTCCTGATAGTATTTGCATATCTATGGTGTAGATCAATTGCTCGCATATAGCTTCCCTGTTTTATTTATGATATGTTCCTAGAGAAAACTATGTTGAAAGATGTTAGTAGCAATGATGTGGACTGGGTCCGTGATCTGAGGATTATCCTCATTGCTGCACAGAAGAATTATGTCCTTGATGCACCACTAGGTGACGGACCTATTGCAGGAGAAGATGCAGACGTTATGAATGTTTGGCAAGCTCGGTATGACGACTACTTGATAGTTTAGTGCGCCATGCTTTATGGCTTAGAACTGGGAATTCAAAGATTTTTTGAACGCCACGGAGCATATAACATGTTCAAGAGCTGAAATTGGTATTTCAGACTCATGCCCGAGTCGAGAGGTATGAGACCTCTGACAAGTACTTTACCTACAAGATGGAGGAGAATAGCTCAGCTAGTGAGGCTGTGCTCAGAATGTCTGAGTACTACAATCACTTGAATCAAGTGGGAGTTAATCTTCCAGATAAGATAGTGATTGTCAGAGTTCTCTAGTCACTATCACCAACTTACTAGAACTTCATGATGAACTATAATATGCAAGGGATAACGGAAACGATTCCCAAGCTCTTAGCAATGCTGAAATTGGCGAAGGTAGAAATCAAGAAAAAGCATCAAGTGTTGATGGTTGACAAGACCACTAGTTTCAAGTAAAAGGGCAAGGGAAAGAAAGGGAACTTCAAGAAGAATGGCAAGCAAGTTGCCACTCCCGTCAAGAACCCCAAAGCTAGACCTAAGCCTGAAACCGAGTGCTTCTACTGCAAAGGGAATTGTCACTGGAAGCGGAACTACCCCAAATACTTGGCGGATAAGAAGGATGGCAAAGTGAACAAAAGTGTATTTGATATACATGTTATTGATGTGTACTTTACTAGTGTTCATAGCAACCCCAGGGTATTTTATACCGGTTCAATTGCTAAGATTAGTAACTCGAAACAGGAGTTGCAAAATGAACAGAGACTAGTTAAGGGCAAGGTGATGATGTGTGTTGGAAATGATTCCAAGGTTGAGAAGATCACCATCGCACACTCCTTTTACCTTCAGGGTTAGTGTTGAACCTAAAATAAATGTTATTTGGTGTTTGCGTTGTGCATGAATATGATTGGATCATGTTTATTGCAATACGGTTATTCATTTAAGTCAAATAATAATTGTTGTTCTGTTTACATGAATAAAACCTTCTATGGTCATACACTTAATATAAATGGTTTATTGAATCTCGATCGTAGTGATACACATATTCATAATATTGATGCCAAAAATATGAAAAGTTGATAATGATAGTGCAACATACTTGTGGCACTGCCGTTTAGGTCATATTGGTGTAAAGCGCATGAAGAAACTCCATGCGGATGCACTTTTGGAATCACTTGATTATGAATCATTTGATGCTTGCGAACCATGCCTCATGGGCAAGATGACTAAGACTCCGTTCTCCGGAACGATGGAGCGAGCCACTGACTTACTGAAAATAAAACATACCGCTATATGCGGTCCGATGAGTGTTGAGGCTCGCGGTGGGTATCGTTATTTTCTGACCTTCACAGATGATTTGAGCATATATGAGTATATCTACTTAATGAAACACAAGTATGAAACGTTTGAAAAGTTCAAATAATTTCAGAGTGAAGTGGAGAATCATCATAACAAGAAAATAGAGTTTCTACGATCTGATCGCAGAGATGAAATATTTGAGTTACGAGTTTGGCCTTTAGTTGAAACAATGTCGAATATTTTCACAACTCACGCCACTTGGAACACCACAGCGTAATGGTGTGTCCGAACGTCATAACCGTACTTTATTAGATATGGTGCGATCTATGATGTCTCTTACCGATTTACCACTATCGTTTTGGGGTTATGCATTTGAGACAGCTGCATTCACGTTAAATAGGGCACCATCTAAAAATCCATTGAGATGACACCATATGAACTATGGTTTAGCAAGAAACCTAAGTTGTCGTTTCTTAAAGTATGGGGTTGTGATGCTTATGTGAAAAAGTTTCAGCCTGATAAGCTCAAACCCAAATCGGAGAAGTGCGTCTTCATAAGATACCCAAAAGAAACTGTTGGGTACACCTTCTATCACAGATCCAAAGGCAAGATCTTTGTTGCTAAGAGTGGATCCTTTCGAGAGAAGGAGTTTTCTCTCGAAAGAAGAGAGTGGGAGGAAATTAGAACTTGGTGAGGTAATTGTACCTTCTCCCGAATTGGAAAGTAGTTCATCACAGAAATTAGTTCCAGTGATGCCTACACCAATTAGTGAGGAAGTTAATGATGTGCTACCTCTTGAGCACTGCGTTGGATTTCCTTGAAGAGGAAAGGGTGATGCAGCAAAGTAGCGTAAGTATTTCCCTCGGTTTTTGAGAACCAAGGTATCAATCCAGTAGGAGGCTATGCGCGAGTCCCTCGTACCTGCACAAAACAAATAACTCCTCGCAACCAACACGATAAGGGGTTGTCAATCCCTTCACGATCACTTACGAGAGTGAGATCTGATAGATATAATAAGATAATATTTTTGGTATTTTTATGATAGAGATGCAAAGTAAAATAAAGCAAAGTAAAAAGCAAAGGAAATAACTAAGTATTGGAAGATTAATATGATGAAGATAGATCCGGGGCCATAGGTTTCACTAGTGGCTTCTCTCAAGTGCATAGGTATTTTACGGTGGGTGGACGAATTACTGTTGAGCAATTGACAGAATTGAGCATAGTTATGAGAATATCTAGGTATGATCATGTATATAGGCATCACGTCCAAGCCAAGTAGACCGACTCCTGCCTGCATCTACTACTGTTACTCCACTCATCGACCGCTATCCAGCATGCGCCTAGAGTATTAAGGTCATGAAAACAGAGTAACACCTTAAGCAAGATGACATGATGTAGAGGGAAAGATTCATGCAATATGATAAAAAACCATCTTGTTATCCTCGATGGCAACAATATAATACGTGCCTTGCTGCCCGTACTGTCACTGGGAAAGGACACCGCAAGATTGAACCCAAAGATAAGCACTTCTCCCAATGCAAGAAAGATCAATCTAGTAGGCCAAACCAAACTGATAATTCGAAGAGACTTGCAAAGATAACCAATCATACATAAAAGAATTCATAGGAGATTCAAATATTGTTAATAGATAATCTTGATCAGAAACCCAAAATTCATCAGTCTCAACAAACACACTGCAAAAAGAAGATTACATCGAATAGATCTCCACAAGAGAGGGGAGAACATTGTATTGAGATCCAAAAAGAGAGAAGAAGCTATCTAGCTAATAACTATGGACCCGAAGGTCTGAGGTAAACTACTCACACTTCATCGGAGAGGCTATGGTGTTGATGTAGAAGCTCTCCGTGATGGATTGCCCCTCTGGCGGAGCTCCGGAACAGGCCCCAAGATGGGATCTCGTGGATACAGAAAGTTGCGGCGGTGGAATTAGGGTTTTGGCTCCGTATCTAATCGTTTGGGGCTACGTAGGTATATATAGGAGGAAGGAGTACGTCGGTGGAGCAACAGGGGGCCCATGAGGGTGGAGGGTGCGCCTGGGGGGGGGGGGTAGGCGCACCACCTACCTCGTGGCCTCCTCCTTTGTTTCTTGACGTAGGGTCCAAGTCTCCTGGATCATGTTCGGTGAGAAAATCACTTTCCCGAAGGTTTCATTCCGTTTGGACGCTATTTGATATTCCTTTTCTTCGAAACCCTAAAATAGGAAAAAAAACACATCAATTCTGGGCTGGGCCTCTGGTTAATAGGTTAGTCCCAAAAATAATATATAAGTGGATAATAAAGCCAAATAATGTCCAAAATAGTAGATAATATAGTTGTTGGAAATATGCCCTAGAGGCAATAATAAAATGGTTATTATTATATTTCTTTGTTCATGATAATTGTCTATTGTTCATGCTATAATTGTGTTATCCGGAAATCGTAATACATGTGTGAATACATAGACCACAACACGTCCCTAGTGAGCCTCTAGTTGACTAGCTCGTTGATCAAAAGATAGTCATGGTTTCCTGACTATGGACATTGGATGTCATTGATAACGGGATCACATCATTAGGAGAATGATGTGATGGACAAGACCCAATCCTAAGCATAGCTCTAAGATCGTGTAGTTCGTTTGCTATAGATTTTCCGAATGTCAAGTATCATTTCCTTAGACCATGAGATTGTGCAACTCCTGGATACCGTAGGAGTGCTTTGGGTGTGCCAAACGTCACAACGTAACTGGGTGACTATAAAGGTACACTACGGGTATCTCCGAAAGTTTCTGTTGGGTTGGCACGAATCGAGACTGGGATTTGTCACTCCGTATGACGGAGAGGTATCTCTGGGCCCACTCGGTAATGCATCATCATAATGAGCTCAATGTGACCAAGTGGTTGATCACGAGATCATGCATTACGGTACGAGTAAAGTGACTTGCCGGTAACGAGATTGAACGAGGTATTGGGATACCGACGATCGAGTCTCGGGCAAGTAACGTACCGATTAACAAAGGGAATTGTATATGGGATTGATTGAATCCTCGACATCGTGGTTCATCCGATGAGATCATCGAGGAGCATGTGGGAGCCAACATGGGTATCCAGATCCCGTTGTTGGTTATTGACCGGAGAGTCGTCTCGGTCATGTCTGCGTGTCTCCCGAACCCGTAGGGTCTACACACTTAAGGTTCGGTGACGCTAGGGTTGTTGAGATATTAGCATACGGTAACCGAAAGTTTTTTGGAGTCCCGGATGAGATCCCGGGCGTAACGAGGAGTTTCGGAATGGTCCGGAGGTGAAGATTTATATATAGGAGTCAAGTTTCGGCCATCGGGAAGGTTTCATGGGTAAACGGTATTGTACTGGGACCACCGGAAGGGTCCCGGGGGTCCACCGGGTGGGGCCACCTATCCCGGAGGGCCCCATGGGCTGAAGTGGGAGGGGAACCAGCCCCTAGTGGGCTGGTGCGCCCCCCATGGGCCTCCCCTGCGCCGCCTAGGGTTGGAAACCCTAGGGGTGGGGGGCGCCCCACTTGGCTTAGGGGGCACTCCACCCCCCTTGGCCGCCCCCCCTGGAGATTCAATCTCCTAGGGCTGGCCCCCCTAGGGGTCCTATATATAGTGGGGGAGGGAGGGCAGCCGCACCTTAACCCCTGGCGCCTCCCTCTCCCTCCCGTGACACCTCTCCTTCTCGTAGTGCTCGGCGAAGCCCTGCCGAGATCGCCGTAGTTTCCACCACCACGTCGTTGTGCTGCTGGATCTCCATCAACCTCTCCTTCCCCCTTGCTGGATCAAGTTGGAGGAGACGTCTTCCCAACCGTACGTGTGTTGAACGCGGAGGTGCCGTCCGTTCGGTGCTAGGTCATCGGTGATTTGGATCACGACGAGTACGACTCCATCAACCCCGTTCTCTTGAACGCTTCCGCGGGCGATCTACAAGGGTATGTAGATGCACTCCCCTCTCCCTCGTTGCTAGATGACTCCATAGATTGATCTTGGTGATGCGTAGAAAATTTTAAAATTCTGCTACGTTCCCCAACAGTGGCATCATGAGCTAGGTCTATGCGTAGTTTCTATGCACGAGTAGAACACAAAGCAGTTGTGGGCGTGGATATTGTCAATTTGCTTGCCGTTACTAATATTATCTTGATTCGGCGGCATCGTGGGATGAAGCGGCCCAGACCAACCTTACACGTACGCTTACGTGAGACTGGTTCCACTGATTGACATGCACTAGTTGCATAAGGTGGCTAGCGGGTGTCTGTTTCTCCCACTTTAGTCGGATCGGATTCAATGAAAAGGGTCCTTATGAAGGGTAAATAGAAATTGGCATATCACGTTGTGGTTTTGGCGTAGGTAAGAAATGTTCTTGCTAGAAACTTATAGCAGCCACGTAAAAACTTGCAACAACAATTAGAGGACGTCTAACTTGTTTTTGCAGCATGTGTCGTGTGATGTGATATGGCCAAAAGGATGTGATGAATGATATATGTGATGTATGAGATTGATCATGTTCTTGTAATAGGAATCACGACTTGCATGTTGATGAGTATGACAACCGGCAGGAGCCATAGGAGTTGTCTTAATTTATTTATGACCTGCGTGTCAACATAAATGTCATGTAATTACTTTACTTTATTGCTAAAGCGTTAGCCATAGTAGTAGAAGTAATAGATGACGAGACAACTTCAAGAAGACACGATGATGGAGATCATGGTGTCATGCCGGTGACAACGATGATCATGAAGCCCCGAATATGGAGATCAAAAGGAGCAAATGATATTGGCCATATCATGTCACTATTTGATTGCATGTGATGTTTATCATGTTTTGCATCTTATTTGCTTAGAACGACGGTAGCTTAAATAAGATGATCCCTCATAATAATTTCAAGAAAGTGTTCCCCCTAACTATGCACCGTTGCGAAGGTTCGTTGTTTCGAAGCACCACGTGATGATCGGGTGTGATAGATTCTAACGTTCGAATACAACGGGTGTAAGCCAGATTTACACACTCAATACACTTAGGTTGACTTGACGAGCCTAGCATGTACAGACATGGCCTCGGAACAAGGAGGACCGAAAGGTCGAGCATGAGTCGTATAGAAGATACGATCAACATGAAGATGTTCACCGATGTTGACTAGTCCGTCTCACGTGATGATCGGACACGGCCTAGTTGACTCGGATCATGTTTCACTTAGATGACTAGAGGGATGTCTATCTGAGTGGGAGTTCATTGAATAATTTGATTAGATGAACTTAATTATCATGAACTTAGTCTAAAATCTTTACTCTATGTCTTGTAGATCAAATGGCCCACGCTAATGTTGCCCTCAACTTCAACGCGTTCCTAGAGAAAACCAAGCTGAAAGATGATGGCAGCAACTATACGGACTGGGTCCGGAACCTGAGGATCATCCTCATAGCTGCCAAGAAAGATTATGTCCTAGAAGCACCGCTAGGTGACGCACCCATCCCAGAGAACCAAGACGTTATGAACGCTTGGCAGTCACGTGCTGATGATTACTCCCTCGTTCAGTGGGGCATGCTTTACAGCTTAGAACCAGGGCTCCAAAAGCGTTTTGAGAGACACAGAGCATATGAGATGTTCGAAGAGCTGAAAATGGTTTTCCAAGCTCATGCCCGGGTCGAGAGATATGAAGTCTCCGACAAGTTCTTCAGTTGTAAGATGGAGGAAAATAGTTCTGTCAGTGAGCACATACTCAAAATGTCTGGGTTGCATAACCGCTTGACTCAGCTGTGAGTTAATCTCCCGGATGACGCGGTCATTGACAGAATCCATCAGTCGCTTCCACCGAGCTACAAGAGCTTTATGATGAACTTCAATATGCAGGGGATGGAAAAGACCATTCCTGAGGTATATTCAATGCTGAAATTAGTGGAGGTGGAAATCAAAAAGGAACATCAAGTGTTGATGGTGAATAAAACCACTAAGTTCAAGAAAGGCAAGGGTAAAAAGAACTTCAAGAAGGACGGCAAGGGAGTTGCCGCGCCCGGTAAGCAAGCTGCCGGGAAGAAGTCAAAGAATGGACCCAAGCCTGAGACTGAGTGTTTTTATTGCAACGGGTCACTGGAAGCGAAACTGCCCCAAATACTTAGCGGACAAGAAGGCCGGCAACACTAAAGGTATATGTGATATACATGTAATTGATGTGTACCTTACCAGTACTCGTAGTAGCTCCTAGGTATTTGATACCGGTGCGGTTGCTCACATTTGTAACTCAAAGCAGGAGCTGTGGAATAAGCGGAGACTGGCGAAGGACGAGGTGACGATGCGCGTCAGGAATGGTTCCAAGGTCGATGTGATCGCCGTCGGCACGCTGCCTCTACATTTACCTACGGGATTAGTTTTAAACCTCAATAATTGTTATTTAGTGCCAGCTTTGAGCATGAACATTGTATCAGGATCTCGTTTAATTCAAGATGGCTACTCATTTAAATCCGAGAATAATGGTTGTTCTATTTATATGAGAGATATGTTTTATGGTCATGCTCCGCTGGTGAATGGTTTATTCTTAATGAATCTCGAGCGTAATGTTACACATATTCATAGTGTGAATACCAAAAGATGTAAGGTTGATAATGATAGTCCCACATACTTGTGGCACTGCCGCCTTGGTCACATAGGTGTCAAACGCATGAAGAAGCTCCATGCAGATGGACTTTTGGAGTCTCTTGATTACGAATCATTTGACACGTGCGAACCATGCCTCATGGGTAAAATGACCAAGACTCCGTTCTCAGGAACAATGGAGCAAGCAACCAACTTATTGGAAATCATACATACTGATGTGTGTGGTCCAATGAGTGTTGAGGCTCACGGTGTCTATCGTTATGTTCTCACCCTCACTGATGACTTGAGTAGATATGGATATGTCTACTTAATGAAACACAAGTCCGAGACCTTTGAAAAGTTCAAGGAATTTCAGAGTGAGGTCGAGAATCAACATGACAAGAAAATCATGTTCTTGCGATCAGATCGTGGGGGAGAATACTTGAGTCATGAATTTTGCACACACTTAAGGAAATGTGGAATAGTTTCACAACTCAGGCCGCCTGGAACACCTCAGCGTAATGGTGTGTCCGAATGTCGTAATCGCACTCTATTGGATATGGTGTGATCTATGATGTCTCTTACCGATTTAACGCTGTCATTTTGGGGCTATGCTCTAGAGACTGCCGCATTCACTTTAAATACGGCTCCGTCGAAATCCGTTGAGACGACACCGTATGAATTATGGTTTGGGAAGAAACCTAAGCTGTCGTTTCTAAAAGTTTGGGGATGCGATGCTTATGTCAAGAAACTTCAACCTGAAAAGCTCGAACCCAAGTCAGAAAAATGCGTCTTCATAGGATACCCTAAAGAAACTATTGGGTATACCTTCTACCTCAGATCCGAAGGCAAGATCTTTGTTGCCAAGAATGGATCCTTTCTAGACAAAGAGTTTCTCTCGAAAGAAATAAGTGGGAGGGAAGTAGAACTCGATGAAGTATTACCTCTTGAACCGGTAAGTGGCGCAGCTCAAGAAAATGTTCCTGAGGTGCCTGCACCGACTAGAGAGGAAGTTAATGATGATGATCATGAAACTTCAGATCAAGTTGCTACTGAACTTCGTAGGTCCACAAGGACACGTTCCACACCAGAGTGGTACGGCAACCCTGTCCTAGAAATCATGTTGTTAGACAACGGTGAACCTTCGAACTATGAAGAACCAATGGCGGGCCCAGATTCCGACAAATGGCTGGAAGCCATGAAATCCGAGATAGGATCCATGTATGAAAACGAAGTATGGACTTTGACTGACTTGCCCGATGATCGGCGAGCCATAGAAAATAAATGGATCTTTAAGAAGAAGACAGACGTGGATGGTAATGTAACCATCTATAAAGCTCGGCTTGTCGCTAAGGGTTATCGACAAGTTCAAGGGGTTGACTACGATGAGACTTTCTCACCTGTAGCGAAGCTGAAGTTCGTCCGAATCATGTTAGCAATTGCCGCATTCTATGATTATGAGATATGGCAAATGGACGTCAAAACGGAATTCCTTAATGGTTTCCTTAAGGAAGAATTGTATATGATGCAGCCGGAAGGTTTTGTCGATCCTAAGAATGCTGACAAGGTGTGCAGGCTCCAACGCTTGATTTATGGGCTGGTGCAAGCGTCTCGGAGTTGGAACATTCGTTTTGATGAGATGATCAAAGCGTTTGAGCTCTGTAGCATTTCTCATATTGTATGTGGATGACATACTGTTGATGGGAAATGATATAGAATTCTTGGAAAGCATAAAGGCCTATTTGAACAAGTGTTTTTCAATGAAGGATCTTGGAGAAGCTGCTTACATATTAGGCATCAAGATCTATAGAGATAGATCGAAACTGTTGGGGAACATAGTAATTTCAAAAAAAAATCCTACGCACACGCAAGATCATGGTGATGCATAGCAACGAGAGGGGAGAGTGTGATCTACGTACCCTTGTAGACCGACAGCGGAAGCGTTAGCACAACGCGGTTGATGTAGTCGTACGTCTTCACGGCCCAACCGATCAAGCACTGAAACTACGGCACCTCCAAGTTTTAGCACACGTTCAGCTCGATGAAGATCCCCGGACTCTGATCCAGCAAAGTGTCGGGGAAGAGTTCCGTCAGCACGACGGCGTGGTGACGATCTTGATGTACTAACATCGCAGGGCTTCGCCTAAGCACCACTACAGTATTATCGAGGATTATGGTGGAAGGGGGCACCGCACACGGCTAAGAATATGATCACGTGGATCAACTTGTGTCTCTAGGGGTGCCCCCTGCCCCCGTATATAAAGGAGCAATGGGAGGAGGCCGGCCGGCCCTCTAGGCGCGCCAAGGAGGAGTCCTCCTCCTAGTAGGAGTAGGACTCCTACTAGGGGGGGGGGAAGGAAGTGGGGAGGGAGAAGGAAAGGGGGGCGCCGCCCCCCCTCTCCTAGTCCAATTCGGACCAAGGGGGGAGGAGGCGCGCGGCCCACCCTGGCTGCTCCTCTCTCTCTCTCCACTAAGGCCCATATGGCCCATTACTTCTCCCGGTAGGGTTCCGGTAACCCTCCGGCTCTCCGATTTTCTCCAAAATCACCCGGAACACTTCCGGTGTCCGAATATAGCCGTCCAATATATCAATCTTTATGTCTCGACTATTTCGAGACTCCTCGTTATGTTCGTGATCACATCCGGGACTCCGAACTAACTTCGGTACATCAAAACTCATAAACTCATAATATAACTATCATCGAAACTTTAAGCATGCGGACCCTACGGGTTCAAGAACAATGTAGACATGACCGAGACACGTCTCCGGTCAATAACCAATAGCGGAACCTGGATGCTCATATTAGCTCCTACATATTCTACGAAAATCTTTATCGGTCAAACCGCATAACAATATATGTCGTTCCCTTTGTCATCAGTATGTTACTTGCCCGAGATTCGATCGTCGGTATCTCAATACCTAGTTCAATCTCGTTACCAGCAAGTCTCTTTACTCGTTTCGTAATACATTATCTCGCAACTAACCCTTTAGTTGCAATGCTTGCAAGGCTTATGTGATGTGCATTACCGAGAGGGCCCAGAGATACCTCTCTGACAATCGGAGTGATAAATCCTAATCTTGAAATACGCCAACCCAACATGTACCTTTGGAGACACCTGTAGAGCTCCTTTATGATCACCCAGTTACGTTGTGAGGTTTGGTAGCACACAAAGTGTTCCTCCGGCAAACGGGAGTTGCATCATCTCATAGTCATAGGAACATGTATAAGTCATGAAGAAAGCAATAGCAACACACTAAACGATGGGGTGCTAAGCTAATGGAATGGGTCATGTCAATCACATCTGTCGGTGTCAAAACCGGCGGATCTCGGGTAGGTGGTCCCGAACTGTGCGTCAAGGCCGGCTGGTAACAGGAGA
Source organism: Triticum dicoccoides (assembly GCF_002162155.2). Classification (NCBI taxonomy): domain Eukaryota; kingdom Viridiplantae; phylum Streptophyta; class Magnoliopsida; order Poales; family Poaceae; genus Triticum; species Triticum dicoccoides. The sequence goes on along the minus strand of NC_041380.1, from coordinate 376,643,381 downwards.
CAAGGGACACGATGTTTTTACCCAGGTTCGGGCCCTCTCGATGGAGGTGATACCCTACTCCTGCTTGATTAATATTGATGATATGGGTAGTACAAGAGTAGATCTACCACGAGATCAAGGAGGCTAAACCCTAGAAGCTAGCCTATGGTATGATTGTTGTATATGGAGTTGATGTCCTACGGACTACAACCCTCTGGTTTATATAGACACCGGATAGGTTTAGGGTTACACAGAGTCGGTTACAATGGTAGGAGATCTTGAATATCCGCATCGCCAAGCTTGCCTTCCACGGCAAGGAAAGTCCCATCCGGACATGGGACAAATTCCTCAATCTTGTATCTTCATAGTCCTGGAGTCCGGCTGAAGGTATAGTCCGGCTACCCGAACACCCCCTAATACAGGACTCCCTCAGTAGCCCCTGAACCAGGATTCAATGACGACAAGTCCGGCGCGCAGATTGTCTTCGGCATTGCAAGGCGGGTTCCTCCTCCAAGTCCTTCATAGAAGATTGTAAACACCAAGAGTAGTGTCCGGCTCTGCAAAATAAGTTTCCACATATTGCCATAGAGAGAATAATATTAACACAAATCAAATCTGCTGACGTATTCCGCAGTGCGTCATCACACTACGGCCAAGTCCTTTACTCGAATCATTTTTACTTTTCCACCTCAGCACGTTTTGCGAGGCGGTTTCCTTGGCACGTCTTGTCAAAGCAGAGATCGTGTACCCCCTTTTACAGTATTCTCATCAAAAGGGACGTGGGTAACCCAACCGCGCGCGTTAGCACATTTCCTCAATTAAAACGAGTCCCGAACGGTTACGGGGAGGGCTCTTGGTATTCAACCTCTTATAAAGAGACCAAGGCCTTACTCCTTTTTTCAATCTCAAGCGAGTTCGCCCGTCGCCTCGAGTTCCAACACCCTAGGCTCCACATTCCAGGCGCTTCGGACCTTCGACAATGTCCGGTTCTGACCTTCAAGGCCGATGGGCGCCCTCCTCCGTCATGGAGGAGGACGTACTAAAGTTGAGGGAGGCTAAGTTCCTGACCGGCGAAATTTCGCATAGGTTGCCTGCTCAAGGGCAGGTCATTCCCAGTCCCCAGCCCGGTGAGAGCGTGGTGTTCATGTGTCACTTCCTTTGGGGGTTGGGCTTCCCAATGGATCCCTTTGTGAGGGGACTGCTGTTTTATTACGGGATGGAATTCCATGACTTAGCTCCGGAGTCCATCCTCCATATCTCCTCGTTTATTGTCGTGTGTGAAGCGTTCCTCCGTGTTACCCCTCACTTCGGATTATGGCTCAAGACCTTCAAAGTGGAGCCAAAGATGATCAAGGGACAGCACGCAGAGTGCGGAGGCGCTGTTATAAGCAAAAATGCTGATGCTCCATGGCCCGAGGGCTCTTTTCGAGAGGAGCTAGGCTTGTGGCAACGAGAGTGGTTTTATATCACCGCTCCCCGGAGCACCAAGTGTGTGGCGCCTCCTGCCTTTCGCTTGGGTCCCCCACCACGGCTAGCGTCATGGGTCAATAGAGGGTTAGATTGGGGTTTGCCCAAAGACGTGCCCTTGTTATATGGCCGCATTAAGGATCTCTTGGAAGGAGACCTCGGCCTGGTCAAGGTGACGCAGGTCATGCTGATTCGCCAAATATTGCCCGACAAACGTCGCTCCCTTCGCCTGTGGGAGTTTAATCCAGAGGGACCGCGAGCTCTCCAGAATTTCATGGGCGCAACACCCGCGGAGATGTATAAACTGTTCTTCGGATCACAAGAGATATGTCCGGATTTAACCGAGGACGCAGGCCTAAGCTGCAATCGGCCGGATACTCAAGTAAGCAACCTTGTGCCCGGACCTTCTATCCGTATAATTGTCATAAACTTGCCCCTAAAAGATCCGTCCTTTTAAACAGGAGTGGATAGCGAAGGCAAAGCTGATCAGGTGTCCGGCTCCCCTTCCCAAAACCAGGCCGGATCCCGTGCTGGTCAGGATGCTGGAGATAATGCCTTTGGAGGGAAGCAAGGGGGAGGATAAGGAAACTATGGCCTCCTCGAAGGAGGTTGCTCCAAAGGGTGGAACCGACAATTCCTCTCCTAAGGGGAAGAAGAGAGCCGCCTCTGATGACCCGGAAACCAAGGCCTCGAAGCGGGGGAAAATATCCTCGTCAGAGGGTCCGCCGCCGGGGAGTTCCTCGGCCGGACTACGCCCTCAAGGGGATCAGCCCTCCAGCAAGCCGTAAGTAGAGAAAGATTTTCCTTTTGAGGGATGAGGGAAATCCTTGATTTATATCTGAGAAGATTAACTGAATTTTTACCTTGTAGCTCAGACCTCAGCCCTTCTCAGCAGAGCTCGTCTTCGGGGGATCTCCTTCCGGAGATGATGGAGAGCGGGACGCCTCCCCCTGCCGTGCCGCCTAGCGAGGCGGGCGACCCTGAGGTGTCGTCGTGGAGGGTTTCTCCGAATCCGGCAGGGGTGGAAGATAGCTATGTGGCCCCCCGAGGTTCTCCGCGTCCGGCCTTCGAAAGAGGTCATGGGACAAGTCCGGCACCGTCTGGTGCTCGGCCGGAGGAGCTAAAGATTCTGCTGGGGCGAGCTTCTATCTCGAAGGAGCATCGTGCATTGATGGGCACGGTGATTGAAAGGATCTCATCCGCAGAGAGCGGATTGCATGAGGCCGTCAAAAGTTTACTGACGGGTTTTGAGGTACATTAGATAATGTACACTTTTGTCAGTTGCGCATGAATAAGATGCGCCCTGTGTAGATAGTAGCCCCTGAGACTCTGCGCGTCGTCAAGAAATGATGGCACGCGGAGGATCATAATCCTAGGTCTAAGATGTCGCCTTTGAATGTAGGCGGCAGGGTGTCTGGAATCGAGCCGAACTGATGATTTTGCCAAACTAAAGCGGCAACTGGACGTGGCAGATGCCGACATCGCGCTTGTCAACAAGCGGCTTGATGAGGCTCAAGGTATGTAATTCCTCGGGTGACATCAGGTAAGAAGAGTTTTATGCCAGTGTCTTACGATGTGTGTGCTTGACGCAGATGGTGCGGCCGCCGTGGAGAGTCTTAGGGCAGAACTTACCTGAGCTAAAGAACAAGCCAGAGAAAGTGATGCGGCTGCCAAGAAAGCCCTTGAAGAGCTGAGAGCCGAACAGGCTGCTCATTGCCGAAGCAAGGAAGAGATGGCCGAAAAGTTAAAGAGCACTGCAGACCGTTGCAGACTTCTTGAGAAAGAAGACCAGGCGAAACAGACGGACTTAGAGAAGGCCATTGCCAATGCCAAGGACACGCGCTCTACAATGAGAGCTGCGAAGGAGGAGCTGCGTCAGGTCGAACAGATTGCGGCTGGAAAGCCCTTTATGCTGCGAAGGAAATTTTGTGATCCGAAGTTTGCTCCGTTGGACCGGATGTGGAGTGTGGAGGATACCTATCTGGATTTGGCAGTGAGTGCTGCTGATGCGACCGAACACTTTCGAGATCAGAAAGATCGCGAAGTGGAAAAGCTTTTCTGGTCGCAGTTTCACAATCCAGAGCGTCCACTGACAGTGGACGATCGTTTGGCTCAATGGGCCGAACTGAATAGGTTGTCCGGACTCGCCATGAAGTACGTCATGGGTCATCTGTGGCCGGGGAGATCGGAGCCGAAGAGTTATTTCAGCTTGGTGTAGCAATTCCTTGACGCGGTGCCGCGTATTAATGCAATGAAGAGGTCAGCATGCATAGAGGGCGCAAGGATGGCTCTTGCCCATGTCAAGACATACTGGGCAGAGATGGAGAACACCGTTGTTGCGTCCCGAGATTCGGACAAAAGCCGAGTACCCTCCGAGCACTATTTTCAGGAAGTCCTTGAAGGCGCTCGTGTAATAGAGACGCAGTGCTCAAAAGATGCTATGTTATGATAGCATATGTAATTATAAAGTAATATTTTGATAAACTGTAGTGGCCTTTTTATACTTGTGCCTTCAAGTATTGGGAACACCTCCTGTGCGGCCGTTTTAAGATATATATATACAAAATCTAAAAGATGGCAATCATTGGCTTCAGCCCCCACGCACATAGTGCGGGGGTGCTCGCAGAAGACGCATTTTCACACTTAACCCAACGTCTTGGTCCTACAAAGGAGGTGATAGCGCAGCGGGCCAGGCAACCGGACTATAATGCTTTAACACTTTCACTTAGCCATAGGAGCTTGACAGTGAGACTATTTAGGTAGGCCCTTGGTGGCGACTGCGCTCGCCCGAGTTCGGGGCGCGCATGTGCCTGACCGGGAAGTGGCCCTTCGTTAAAGTGGAGGAATCCGATAGATTCCGATAGGTCATCGAGTGGCTGACCAGTCTCACGCTACATCATGACAGTCAGTTTTCGGCTTTCTCTACTGAGGTGCTCGCCCGGCCGAACCGGGGCACAATCGCAGTAGTTCTCCTGGTGCTACCTTAGCCGATAGAGCGGAACGTAAGGTAGCCGAACTCAGGAGCCGGGCAACCCAACATTTGACCAAAGACATGATTCGGAGTTGATGCATATAATGCCAAAACTCGTGACGCCGAACACTCCCTAAGGTGTTTGGTCTTTATGAGTGCGGGCGAAACAACACTCTTTATTAAAAAAATCCCCTAGTGTCCAGGTACGTGCAAAAATTCTGACGTGGCCACATGCCAAGACGCCAGCCTCCTCCTTGGTTATATCAGAAAAAACCAGGGGATGTGTAGCAACAAGAGATAGTAAAAAAAGGTTTACGCATGGTCTTAATCTAAAAAGAATCCTTTAGGACGGGTCCCTACTGCACGTCTGCGCCTGTGTCTCCGTTGTGCCGTATCCTGGATGGGCGCCGCATGACGTTCATCTGTAAAAGAGAGGAACTGAGTTGAAAACGGGTCGTGCCGAACAAAAGTTTAAAATAAACAAAGTATAAAGTAAAAAATATATAAAATTGAGATTTATTGTCTCTTATTGTATATGCATGGAGCCCCTAGTGCGGGGGTATATGGCCACTAAGCCTGCATCAATGATGATTTTGTACCGAACTCATCTATCCGCGTTCGTGGTCTTTAATGACCTATTTCGTAGTTTTTTTGGCCGGTGAGGCCATTTTACTGTGGGGCTGTCAAAGCAGCCGCACAGTCCTCCGCTTGGGGAGGCGCACTTTAGTGCTTCCCCTTCAAAGAGATGATGCCTCGTGGACCGGGCATCTTAAGCATGAGAGATGCACAATGCGGTATTGCGTTAAAGCGAGCGAAAGCTTCGCGTCCCAGTAGTGCTTGATACCGACTTGAGAACGGGACGATATGGAAGGTCAGCTTTTCGCGGCGGAAGTTATCGGCAGAGCCGAATATAACTTCGAGCCGGAGAAAACCCATACAATGGGTGTCCGGACCAGGTGCTACCCCTTGAAAGGAGGTTTTGCTGCGGCGGATTCTTGCTGGGTTTATCCCCATGTGATGGATTGTATCCTGATATATCAGGTTTAGTCCACTGTTGCCGTCCATAAGGACATTTGAAAACTGGAGTCCGCCAATTATTGGATCGAGTATCAAGGCAGTCCAGCCTGCATTCTTGATATTTCTAGAATAATCTAGCTGATCGAAGATGATTGGTTTTGACAACCAGTGGCGGGACCCTTCGGGGATATGTCGTGTGGTGCGTACCTTTATGGGCGCCGCATGTTTTGTTATGTGAAGTAAGTTCACTGTTTTTACTTCTTGTGGGAAGTTCTTTTGTTTCCTGGTGCTCTGCTTTTGGGGTTCGTCCTCGTCTTCGCTTGGTGTGTCGAGCCCCTTGTGTTCGGCATTGAGTCTGCCGGATTGTTTGAAAACCCAACAATCTCTGTGAACTATGGTTAGCAGGCATCCCTGGAGTACTGTGTATCTGACATATCCTGTCCAGGATTTTACTTAAGTTGGATGGATCGTCCCTGTTATCCTGGAGGGGCGGTTTTGTCTGATTTTGTCGTGAGCCTTTGAATCCGGCATTGACTGCCGTGCTCTTCGGACTTTTTTCCTTAGTCCGGCGACGGTCCTTGTTGCGTCGCGGTTTTCCGTTTCCGTCCCTAGTTTCGGATGTACTTGGGTCGCTGGGGCTGCACCTTGCCAACCAGCTATCCTCTCCTGCACAAAAGCGGGTCATGAGGCTTGTTACCGCGGCCATTGTTCTTGGCTTTTCTTGGCCGAGGTGTCTGGCGAGCCATTCGTCTCGGACGTTATGCCTGAAAGCTGCTAAGGCTTCGGCATCCGGACAGTCGACTATCTGATTATTTTTAGTGAGGAATCTATTCCAGAACTGCCGAGCTGATTCTCCGGGCTGTTGAGTTATGTGACTAAGATCGTCTGCATCCGGAGGGCGGACATAGGTCCCTTGAAAATTTGCTCGGAAAGCATCCTCGAGTTCTTCCCAACTTCCAATTGTGTTTTCAGGAAGGCTTTTAAGCCAATACCGGGCTGGCCCTTTAAGCTTAAGGGGTAAATATTTTATGGCGTGGAGATCATCTCCTCTAGCCATGTGTATGTGGAGGATATAATCCTTGATCCAGACTCCAGGGTCTGTTGTTCCATCATATGCCTCTATGTTTACGGGTTTGAATCCCTCTAGAAATTCATAGTCCAGGACCTCATCGGTGAAACATAGGGGGTGTGTGGCGCCCCTGTATTTGGGTGTGCCGGATTCTGATGATAGCTTTATTGCATTGCTTATGAGAGCTTGCTTTCTTGGCCCATAAATGGACCTAACTGGGCCATGATGCGAATCCTTAGGTGGGTCGCATGCCGATTTGAGCGCGGCGCCGCTTGCAGCTTTATGGGGCCGTCTATCCGACCGTGTGGCTTTCTTATTTTTTGAATGCGAGGGCTCTAGGGGCTCTTCGTCGAATTCACGTAGTAGCTTTCTTTTCGGATAGCTTTTAGTGTGGCGACCGTCGCCGTATTTATCTGCGGTATTGATTACTTTGCTCCATCTAATCCGGAGTGCATCTTCCGCTGTTTTTAGCTTCCGCTTCTGCTTTTTCAGGCCGCGTGCAGTTGCAACGAGCCTCTTGTGGAGATTCTTCTGCTCCATGAGTTTATCCGGTGTGAGGTCGTCCGGAATGCCGTTTTCGCCGGAGGAGGGATGTTCGGTTTCTCTATCCGTGTTGCCCTGTTCGGACGGTTGCTCTAAGGCCTTCTCGTCGTCTACCGGCTGGTCCTACTCTATGGCTGGGTTTTTATCGAGGCGGGGCTTGGGTCGGCATTTATGCCAACGCTTTGATTGCTTTTCGGGGGGTCGATCTCCCGTTCCATCCCCTTTTTTCCTCGTTGTCGCTTCCTTTAGGGGTATCCACCATGTACACATCGTGAGATGAGGTGGCTGTCCAATGCCCTATGGGCGTTGGTTCATCGGTATCTCCTGCATCGTCATCCATGCTGTCGATGTCTCCGGAGTCGAAGTTGAGCGCGTCGTTTAAATTGTCGACAGTGGCTACCAAGTGGGTGGTGGGTGGGCTTTGAATTTCTTCATCGTCCGTATCCCATCCTCGCTGACCGCAGTTCGGCTAGGGCTCTCCTGATAAAGAGAGAGACTTGAGAGAATTCAGGATATCGCCAAAAGGCGAGTGCTGAAAGATGTCCGCGGCGGTGAACTCCATTATTGGCGCCCAATCGGATTCGATCGGCAGGGGCACGGGGGGTTCGGAGTCCGGGGAGGAGTCCGGATCCTCGGAGTCGTGAGTCACGCGGAGTGTGGGGCCGGCGTTCGGCTCGATCACCTTTGAGATCGCAGCCCCCGAGGTGACGTGCAACCGCTCATCCTCGATTGACACAACTGGCTCCGAATTAAGGGTCAAAGCTGGTGCGTTTGCAGCCTCCGGGATACTGTTCGGTGACAGAGCTAGATCATGCCCCGCGAGACAGTGCGGCGCGCTTGGTTGTGGCTTGAATCCGTCGAAGATCAAATCTCCGCGGATGTCTGCCATGTAGTTTAGGCTTCCAAACCTGACTTGATGGCCAGGGGCGTAGCTTTTGATCTGCTCCAGGTGGCCAAGCAAATTGGCCCGCAGTGCGAAGCCATCGAAGACGAAGATCTGTCCGGGGAGAAAAGTCTCACCCTGGACCACATCATTGTTGATGATCAAAGGAGCCATCGGGCCTAAAGGCGACGACACATAGGAACTCTCAATGAAAGCACCAATGTCGGTGTCAAAACCGGTGGATCTCGGGTAGGGGGTCTCGAACTGTGCGTCAAGGCCGGCTGGTAACGGGAGACAAGGGACACGATGTTTTTACCCAGGTTCGGGCCCTCTCGATGGAGGTAATACCCTACTCCTGCTTGATTAATATTGATGATATGGGTAGTACAAGAGTAGATCTACCATGAGATCAAGGAGGCTAAACCCTAGAAGCTAGCCTATGGTATGATTGTTGTATATGGAGTTGATGTCCTACGGACTACAACCCTCCGGTTTATATAGACACCGGATAGGGTTAGGGTTACACAGAGTCGGTTACAATGGTAGGAGATCTTGAATATCCGCATCGCCAAGCTTGCCTTCCACGCCAAGCAAAGTCCCATCCGGACACGTGACGAAGTCTTCAATCTTGTATCTTCATAGTCCCGGAGTCCGACTGAAGGTATAGTCTGGCTACCCGAACACCCCCTAATCCAGGACTCCCTCAACATCATTCTCCTAACAATGTGATCCCGTTAATCAAATGACAACACATGTCTATTGTTAGGAAACATAACCATCTTTGATTAACGAGCTAGTCAAGTAGAGGCATACTAGTGACGTTTAATTTGTCTATGTATTCACACAAGTATTATGTTTCCGGATAATACAATTCTAGCATGAATAATAAACATTTATCATGATATAAGGAAATAAAATAATAACATTATTATTGCCTCTAGGGCATATTTCCTTCTGAAACGCCTTATTGGTCTTTCACAGAGTACGTGACAAGATATTGAAGAAGTTCAATATGGATCAGTCAAAGAAGGGGTTCTTTCCTATATTGCAAGGTACGAGATTGAGCACGTCTCAATGCCCGACCACGGTAGAAGATAGAGAAAAGATGAGTGTCGTCCCCTATGCCTCGGCCATAGGGTCTATCATGTATGCTATGCTGTGTACCAGACCTGATGTAAACCTTGCCGTAAGTTTGGTAGGAAGGTACCAAAGTAATCCCGGCATGGAACACTGGATAGCGGTCAAGAATATCCTAAAGTACCTGAAGAGGACTAAGGATATGTTTCTCGTTTATAGAGGTGACGAAGAGCTTGTCGTAAAGGGTTACGTCGATGCTAGCTTCGACACAGATCTGGATGACTCTAAGTCACAAATCGGATACGTGTATATTTTGAATGGTGGGGCAGTAAGCTGGTGCAGTTGCAAGCAAAGCGTTGTGGCGGGATCTACATGTGAGGCGGAGTACATGGCAGCCTCGGAGGCAGCCCAAGAGGCAATCTGGGTGAAGGAGTTCATTACCGACCTAGGAGTCATACCCAATGCGTCGGGCCCGATGACTCTCTTCTGTGACAACACTGGAGCTATTGCCCTTGCCAAGGAGCCTAGGTTTCACAGGAAGACCAGGCATATCAAGAGTCGATTCAACTCCATTCGTGAAAGTGTGCAAAATGGAGACATAGATATTTGTAAAGCACATACGGATCTGAATGTGGCAGATCCGTTGACTAAACCTCTCCCTAGAGCAAAACATGATCAACACGAGAACTGCATGGGTGTTCGATTCATCACAATGTAACTAGACTATTGACTCTAGTGCAAGTGGGAGACTGTTGAAAATATGCCCTAGAGGCAATAATAAAATGGTTATTATTATATTTCTTTGTTCATGATAATTGTCTATTGTTCATGCTATAATTGTGTTATCCGGAAATCGTAATACATGTGTGAATACATAGACCACAACACGTCCCTAGTGAGCCTCTAGTTGACTAGCTCGTTGATCAAAAGATAGTCATGGTTTCCTGACTATGGACATTGGATGTCATTGATAACGGGATCACATCATTAGGAGAATGATGTGATGGACAAGACCCAATCCTAAGCATAGCTCTAAGATCATGTAGTTCGTTTGCTATAACTTTTCCGAATGTCAAGTATCATTTCCTTAGACCATGAGATTGTGCAACTCCCGGATACCGTAGGAGTGCTTTGCGTGTGCCAAACGTCACAACGTAACTGGGTGACTATAAAGGTACACTACGGGTATCTCCGAAAGTGTCTATTGGGTTAGGACGAATCGAGACTGGGATTTGTCACTCCGTATGACGGAGAGGTATCTCTGGGCCCACTCGATAATGCATCATCATAATGAGCTCAATGTGACCAAGTGGTTGATCACGGGATCATGCATTATGGTACGAGTAAATTGACTTGCCGGTAACGAGATTGAACGAGGTATTGGGATACCGACGATCGAGTCTCGGGCAAGTAACGTACCGATTGACAAAGGGAATTGTATACGGGATTGATTGAATCCTCGACATCGTGGTTCATCCGATGAGATCATCGAGGAGCATGTGGGAGCCAACATGGGTATCCAGATCCCGTTGTTGGTTATTGACCGGAGAGTCGTCTCGGTCATGTCTGCGTGTCTCCCGAACCCGTAGGGTTACACACTTAAGGTTCGGTGATGCTAGGGTACTTGAGATATTAGCATACGGTAACCCAAAAGTTGTTCGGAGTCCCGGATGAGATCCCGGATGTCACGAGGAGTTTTGGAATGGTCCGGAGGTGAAGATTTATATATAGGAAGTCAAGTTTCAGCCATCGGGAAGGTTTCGAGGGTAATCGGTATTGTACCGGGACTACCGGAAGGGTCCAGGGGTCCACCGGGTGGGGCCACCTATCCCGGAGGGCCCCATGGGCTGAAGTTGGAGGGGAACCAGCCCCTAGTGGGCTGGTGCGCCCCCATGGGCCTCTCCTGCGCCTAGGGTTGGAAACCCTAGGGGTGGGGGCGCCCCACTTGGCTTGGGGGGCACTCCACCCCGCTTGGCTGCCCCCCTTGGATATTCAATCTCCTAGGGCCGGCGCCCCCCCCTAGGGGTCCTATATCTAGTGGGGGGAAGGAGGGCAGCCGCACCCTAACCCCTGGCGCCTCCCTCTCCCTCCCGTGACACCTCTCCTTCTCGCAGTGCTCGGCGAAGCCCTGCCGAGATCGCCGTAGTTTCCACCACCACGCCATCGTGCTGCTGGATCTCCATCACCCTCTCCTTCCCCCTTGCTGGATCAAGTTGGAGGAGACGTCTTCCCAATCGTACGTGTGTTGAACACGGAGGTGCCGTCCGTTCGGCGCTAGGTCATCGTTGATTTGGATCACGACGAGTACGACTCCATCAACCCCGTTCTCTTGAACGCTTCCGCGCGCGATCTACAAGGGTATGTAGATGCACTCCCCTCTCCCTAGTTGCTAGATGACTCCATAGATTGATCTTGGTGATGTGTAGAAAATTTTAAAATTCTTCTACATTCCCCAACAATAGCATGGAGCAATCAAAAATTATAGATACGTTGGAGACGTATCAAGCATCCCCAAGCTTAATTCCTGCTCGTCCTCGAGTAGGTAAATGATAAAAAAGATAATTTTTGATGTGGAGTGCTACTTGGCATAATTTTAATGTAATTCTTCTTAATTGTGGTATGAATATTCAGATCCAAAAGGTTCAAGATAAAAGTTTAATATTGACATAAAAATAATAATACTTCAAGCATACTAACAAAGCAATCATGTCTTCTCAAAATAACATGGCCAAAGAAAGTGTCAGGACCCCGACTCGATGTCACATCGATCTAGCCGGTAACACCTCATATCACTTTGCGGCCTCACGCACGGTATCCTCACGGGTGTCGCCTTACCTTTGCCCGGGACCGTTTGCGCCTTTTGGCTCACGTATATGATAGCGTCGCTAGCATCCATATGATAAAGAGCCCGGGCTGACATGACTAGTCGTAAACCCAAAGTGGCACAGACTTACAGGGACAGGCATCCATGACCCAGCTTCGAACGTGTCGGTCATCAGCAAGTGGGTCCGGGCTGTAGCACTGGGCTAGCAGGACTCCGGTAAACCGGGCTGTAGCGGGCTAACAGGACTCCGGTACTCAAAGCGTGACATTTCCCCGAAGGGACAGACACAGGAACGAAGAAGGACACATGCCGACCAGCCTAAGTGTTCCAGAGCAGTAGCAAGCTACCATGGCTCAGCGGTAACACTAGGAGACATTTCCCGGTAAGAGAGGCTACTAAAGATAAACAACTAGATAGTCAGATCCCACACATACCAAGCATTTCAATAACATACACACAATATGCTCGATATGTGCAATACAACATGGCATCACAAAATGACTCTACGACTCAAGTAGTTTATTCAATAGGCTCCGAGGAGCGAGACATTACAAACATGGGTCTCATGACCCAACAATCAGAGCATACAAGTCAAGGCACAAGCGGAAGCTATCATGTCTGAGTACAGACATCTATAAATGAAAAAGGCTGAGAAGCCTGACTATCTATCAGATCCTGCCGAGGGCACAAGATCGTAGCTGAGGTAACAAGCTAAACGTCGAAGCCGACGTGGAACTACTAGTGAGACCGAAGTCTCTCTGCAAAACATAAAATAGGCAAACGTGAGTACAAATGTACCCAGCAAGACTTACATCAGAACTAACTACATATGCATCATTATCAACAAAGGGGGTGGAGGAGTTTAACTGCAGCAAGCCAGCTTTGACTCGGTGGCTAACCTAACTACGACTGCAAGCGACTCTTTTGAGGTGGCGCACACGAGTCCACATATTCACCATATCAATACACCACTATGGATCCGCTCCCGTCTCCCTACGAGAACGCCATCCATAGCACTCACGCTTATCTTGCGTATTTTAGAGTATCCACTTTCACTTGTCTATGAACTATGCAAGGGGTCCACGTTTCCATATCCGAGGAATCCGGCTATTCGAATAGATGATGTTAACCCTGCAGGGGTGTACTTCTTCACACACGCTCTCGCCACTTACCGCCCTGTACACGTCATGTACCTCGGCAACCTTCAAGCGGAAGCCGGGCGAGGGAGTCGGCCACGACCTGACTAACCGAACAAGTCTCTAGTCCAGGTTTATCGCCTATTCAGGTTCCATCCGCAAGGAGATCCGGCCGGGGTGTCGCTTACGGCCCCAAACGATGTGTGCAGGGTTCCCAAGCCCACCATCCGGGTGCCACTTGGTACACCGGGCCACTGTGCCTAGTCTGTCCCAAGCCCACCTGTACCGGGTGCCACTTGGTAGACTACTAACACTGCCTACAAACACCAGAAACTAGTTGCAACTCCTGGACAGAGATCAAGTTGATTAATAAGTCGAGAGGGCTTGGAGCGCCCGGAGCCCAATGTGTGGTAGTAACTGATCATGGATCACAAACACAGAACTCAGTTCCTGAGGACGGCTGCAATGAGACAACCCACCATGTACTCCTACATGGCCAACGATGTCAGGACCCCGACTCGATGTCACATCGATCTAGCCGGTAACACCTCATATCACTTTGCGGCCTCACGCACGGTATCCCCACGGTGTCGCCTTACCTTTGCCCGGGACCGTTTGCGCCTTTTGGCTCACGTATATGATAGTGTCGCTAGCATCCATATGATAAGGAGCCCGGGCTGACATGACTAGTCGTAAACCCAAAGTGGCACAGACTTACAGGGACAGGCATTCATGACCCAGCTTCGAACGTGTCGGTCATCAGCAAGTGGGTCCGGGCTGTAGCACTGGGCTAGCAGGACTCCGGTAAACCGGGCTGTAGCGGGCTAACAGGACTCCGGTACTCAAAGCGTGACATTTCCCCGAAGGGACAGACACAGGAACGAAGAAGGACACATGCCGGCCAGCCTAGGTGTTCCAGAGCAGTAGCAAGCTACCATGGCTCAGCGGTAACACTAGGAGACATTTCCCGGTAAGAGAGGCTACTAAAGATAAACAACTAGATAGTCAGATCCCACACATACCAAGCATTTCAATCATACACACAATATGCTCGATATGTGCAAATACAACGAAGCATCACAACATGACTCTACGACACAAGTACTTTATTTAAGGCTCAGAGAGTCATACATAACATACACCAAGGTACGGGTCTCACGACCCAACATACAAGTCATACAGTCATACAAACCAGCAGCGGAAGTAACTTGTCTAAGTACAGACAACTAGTAAAATAAAGGAGGCTTGGAAAGCCTAACTATACTACGTGGTCCTTCACAAGCTCAGGGTCACCACCTGGGTCTTTAGCCTACTCGTTGATGTCAACGTCTACGTAGAACCCATCAGAAGGGGTTGCAGCGTCTTCTGTAAAAATGTAAATTATAGCAACATGAGTACAAAGGTACTCAGCAAGACTTACATCAGATCCTACATACATGCATATTATCAAGAAGGGTTGGTGGAGTTATTGCAGCAAGCCAGCTTTGACTCTTGGCTAGACTATCCTACGATGCTCCAACTTGAAATGGTTTTGCGCACACGAGTCCACTACTCACCAATTCAATACACTACCGAGGATCCACCTCCGTCTTCCTACGGAAGAGCCATCCTCGGCACTCACACTTATCTTGAGGCTTTTAACAGTTTCCATTTACTTGTCTATGAACTGTATAGGCAACCAAGTAGTCCTTTACCGCGGACGCGGCTATTCGAATAGATCATGTTAACCCTGCAGGGGTGTACTTCTTCATACACGCTCTCACCACTTACCGTCGTTTACACGACATGTACTCGGCAACCTTCAAGCGGAAGCCCAACGTGGGTGTCGGCCACGACCTACCTAATCACCTAAGCCTCCAGTCCAGGTTTATCGCCTATTCAGGTTCCATCCGCAGGGAGTCCGGCCGAGGTTTCCCATACGGCCCCGAACGATGTGAACAGGGTTCCCGAGATACCTAACGGGTAATCGGTACACCGTGCCACGTACCTACCGCATCACAGCCCACCCCTACGGTCAGCGCTGTCCACGGCCTCCAGTAGGCTACAAACACCAGAAACTACTTGCAACTCCTGGACGGAGAACTAGGGTGAATAAGAAGCCGAGAGGGTCCATTGGTTTCGGGCCCAATGCATGGTAGTAGTTGATTCTTAAATCACACATACAGATCTCAGTGCTTAAGGTCGGCTTCAATGAAACAACCCACCATGTACTCCTACATGGCCTCTCATCGATACCTTTACCAAATCGTGTTCACCACACCACTCTCATTACCGACATAAACATTTCACTCTAGCCCATCACCCAGATGAACCAGACCTGACACGACTCTAAGCATAGCAGGCATAGCAAGGTAGGAACAACACATACATATGGCTCAATCAATTCCTACACATGCTAGTGGGTTTCATCTAGTTACTGTGGCAATGACAGGTCATGCAGAGGAAATGGGTTCAACTACCGTAGCACACAGCAGTTTGAAACGCGTTGTCTTAATGCAGTAAAAGAGAGCAGGAGCGAGAACATGGGATTGTATCGATATGATCAAATGGTTGGTTGCTTGCCTGACGGGTCGGTGCACTGGTATTGCTCTTCGTCGGGGTTATCACGGTACTCCTCGGGGGCAGAACCTGCCGCAGAGAGCACCGATACACAAACATTACCAAACAGTATGCAACAATATGATGCATGCATGAGACATGGCAAAATGAGTGTATTGGGCTAATGCAACTAAAACCAGAAGGGTTTGAACAAATTTGAATCAAAGATTCAAATTTCAAACTCAAACATGGCCCTTTAAGGTGCTTTTCCTTGTTCTGTTTAAAACATCAATTTAGCTTGTCTGATCATGCATGAAAATAGTACAGATGGATAGATTGGATTTTTCTGATCATTTTTCATATATAATTTGTCCAATTTGGAGTTACAGAATAAAAGTTATGAATTTTTGAAGTTTAAATAATATTCTGGAATTTCCTGATTTAAATTAAATCCAGAGAATCAATTACTGCGTCAGCCTAACGTCAGTGTGACGTCAGCAGGTCAACGGAACAGGTCTGGGTCAAACCTGACAGTGGGTCCCGCATGTCAGGGTGATTATTTTAATTAAAATTTAATTAAAACTAATCCTGTTTAATTAACAGGGCTGGGCCCCACCTGTCATTGACTCAGGGGAGTCAACCAGGGCCCACCCGTGGTCAAAGTCAAAGCCAGCGACGCCGGCGTTTAGCCGCCGGCGAGCCCGACGCGGCGGCGGGAGTGGTTTTGGCCATTTCGGCCACCAAATGGGCCGCGGAGACCACCGGAGTGGAGCTGAGGACAAACCGCAGCTCTTGGCGGAGTCCGTTGGGGTCGGGGTGGCCGGAGTTGGCGCCGGCGACGACTTTGGCGGCCACCGGGGTTCGGCCGAAGACGAACTTGACGCTAGAGGGGTCGGTGAGGCTCGGGGAGTGGCTAGCTAGATGCTACGTGACACGGTGAGCATGACGGACACCAGTTTGTGGCCGGAGGATGACCGGGAGCACGTCGGCGACGAGCTCCACGGCGGTGGGTGCGGTTGAGCTCCGGGAGGTTGCTACACGGCTCGGGAGCAAGAACGGAAGGGAGGGGAAGATGGCTAAGCTCACAGTGAGTGCGACGGAGTCCTTGGTGCGGCCGGAGATGGACCGGAGCGACGGCGGATTTGAAGGGGATCTCCGGCGACGGTGAGCTCGGGCGAGGTCGATGCGGTGGACTCGGGCGTTGCGAGCGCTCGGGGCTCGGCTGCTCGATGAAGTGGACAGCGGCGGAGCTCCTGGACACGGTGGCACGGCGTGGGGTGGACGGAGGGCGTGGCTACGGCGAGGGGGTGGCGGCGATGGCGTCGGCCATGGCTGGGGCGTGCGAGGG
>NC_041380.1:376625771-376626519 GCF_002162155.2 Triticum dicoccoides | reverse complement strand
GTGAGCTCGGGCGAGGTCGGTGCGGTGGACTCGGGCGTTGCGAGCGCTCGGGGCTCGGCTGCTCGATGAAGTGGACAGCGGCGGAGCTCCTGGACACGGTGGCACGGCGTGGGGTGGACGGAGGGCGTGGCTACGGCGAGGGGGTGGCGGCGATGGCGTCGGCCATGGCTGGGGCGTGCGAGGGGGAGGAGCTGGAGAGGAGAGGGGGTGTCTGGGGGGTTCGGGGGAGAGAGGGAGGCTGATCCACGGCGTTAGCCGGGCGAGGGAGGCGGCGAGGCGGCGAGCAGGTGCGTGGCGCACGCTGCGGTCGCCGTCGGGCACCTGCCTGCCTGCCTGGCCGGCAAGCAGCTCGCTGGAGCGGTGCTGGGCTGGGCCGGCAGGTGGGCCGGTGCTGGGCGACAGGTAAGCTTTTTCATTTTCTTCTGTTTTCTGTTTTTTTAATACTTCTGCAACTTTGTTGAATTAAATAAAATACCTAGGCAACTTCAAAAATCACCAAATTACTCCTGGTCCATAGTTGGATTATTTCCAACATGAAACATTTTAGTTTGGAGGTATTTGAGCATTTAAATATTTTATATAATTTTAAATGCCCAAATTCAAATATTTATGATTTAATTCAAAAACCCTAGAATGGCCTAGGAAAATGTGCACCACTTTTGGCAGAGGTTCTGAACCAAGACAAAAATGATGGGCATTTTAGAAGGGCATTTCAGGTTCATTGAAAAAGTTTTTAGTAACCCTAGTT
>NC_041380.1:376596476-376625761 GCF_002162155.2 Triticum dicoccoides | reverse complement strand
TGACCCGAAGATAAGCCTTCTCGTCAACCTCGAAAGTCATAGCCTTATGTTTTCGGTCATATTGACTCTTTTGACGAGATTGGGCTGTTTTCAACTTTTCACGAACGATGCGAACTTGTTCTTCTGCTTCCTGAATCATATCCGGGCCAAAGAATTGTCTTTCCCCGGTCTCTGACCAGTTAAGGGGTGTTCGACACCGTCGTCCATAGAGAACTTCAAAAGGGGCTTTACCCAAGCTAGATTGATAGCTGTTGTTGTAAGCGAATTCGGCAAATGGAAGGCACTTCTCCCAGTCCATTCCGAATGAGATAACAGAGGCTCGAAGCATGTCTTCTAGAATCTGGTTGACGCGTTCCACTTGACCACTCGACTGAGGGTGGAAAGCGGTGCTAAAGGAGAGACGGGTTCCCATAGCATTTTGGAAACTTTCCCAAAATCGAGAGGTGAAGAGACTTCCTCGATCCGAGTTAATTTCCAAAGGAACACCATGGAGGGACACTATTCGGGAGATGTATAAGTCTGCCAGCTGACTAGCGGTTATACTCTCACGAACAGGTAGGAAATGGGCTACTTTGGAAAGACGATCGACAACGACGAAGATAGCATTATTCCCTCTCTTGGTCCTGGGAAAACCGGTAATGAAATCCATACCAATTTTATCCCATTTCCATTCAGGAATAGCTAAGGGTTGAAGGGTGCCAGCAGGCCGTTGGTGCTCTGCTTTTACACGACGACAGACGTCGCAATTTGCAATATACTGAGCAATTTCTCTCTTCATCCTAGTCCACCAGAACCTCTGGCGTAGGTCCTTATACATCTTAGTGCTACCGGGATGAATGGTGAGAGGAGATTCATGAGCTTCCTTAAGGATCAAACGCCTCAGGTTTCGCACTTTGGGAACTACTAGTCGATTTCCGAAGTATACGACCCCTTGATCGTTAATGGAGAAGCAATTCGCAATTCCTTTCTGGATGTTTCTCTTGATGCGGGATATTCCCGGATCTACCTTCTGTGCTTTGATAATCTGATCCGTAAGGGTAGGTTTTGCCACCAAGGTGGAAAGAAAACCTTGAGGAACAATGTGAAGGTTAAGCTTCCGAAATTCCTCATGGAGAAGCGGTTGACTTTGTTGTAGCATCAGATTGTTACAATAAGATTTACGACTTAGCGCATCAGCCATGACGTTGGCTTTCCCTGGGGTGTAGGTTATCCCTAGGTCAAAGTCTGTGATCAACTCAACCCAACGTCTTTGCCTGAGATTCAAATCCGGTTGGGTGAAAATGTACTTCAGGCTTTGGTGATCAGTGAATACTTCGCAACGGTTACCGAGGAGGTAATGTCGCCAGGTTTTAAGTGCATAGACTACGGCTGCAAGCTCTAGATCATGAGTGGGATAATTCTCCTCATGTGGGTGCAATTGCCGTGAAGCATAGGCAATTACGTGTCGATCTTGCATGAGAATGCAACCTAGTCCTTGTCGCGAGGCGTCGCAGTAGATGACAAAGTCCTTAGAGAAATCTGGCGGTACCAGTACGGGAGCAGAGGTCAGGCGTCTTTTCAGTTCCTGAAAGCTGTGCTCACATTGTGGAGTCCATTCGAACTTCTTATCTTTCTTGAGGAGTTCGGTTAGAGGTTTAGCAACTTTGGAGAAGTTTTCGACAAAGCGACGGCAATAGCTCGCTAAGCCCAGAAAGCTCCGAACTTGCTTGACCGATTCAGGTGGAGTCCAATTAAGGACGGCTTGAACTCGCTCAGGGTTAACAGCAATACCTTTACCAGATATTACATGACCCATATAGGTCACTTCTGACAACCAGAATTCACATTTAGAAAATTTGGCATAAAGGCGATGCTTTCGAAGTTTCTGCAGCACTAGCCTTAGATGCTCGGCATGTTCCTCCTCGTTCTTGGAGTAGATGAGTATATCATCGAGGTAAACCACGACGAATTTATCCAAATACTCCATGAAGATTGAGTTCATTAACCGAGAAAAGGTGGCTGGAGCGTTGGTTAATCCGAAGGACATGACGGTGTACTCGTATTGGCCATAACGAGTAACAAAGGCCGTTTTAGGAATGTCCCCGTTTCTGATTTTGATTTGATGGTAGCCCAACCTCAAATCCATCTTGGAGAAGACTGAGGATCCAGTGAGCTGATCGTACAGGTCGTTGATCCTGGGAAGTGGATATTTGTTCTTGATTGTGACCAAATTGACAGGTCGGTAATCTACAACCATCCGGTCCGTACCATCCTTCTTCTTGACGAATAGGACGGGGCAAGCCCACGGAGATGAGCTAGGTCGGATGAAACCCTTTTTCAAGGACTCATCGAGTTGTTTCTTAAGCTCGGCTAGTTCTAGGGGGGCCATCTTATAAGGTCTTCTAGCAATCGGAACGGTTCCAGGGATGAGGTCTATTACGAACTCAACATCCCTGTCAGGTGGAACACCTGGCAATTCCTCTGGGAAGACATCCGGGAAGTCACGGACTACCGGCACGTCCTCAAGGTCTGGCAAAGGGCTGGCGTTAAGAGAATATAATTGTCGCTTGGCTATTCGGGTTAGGACATTGACTATCTTGCCCGAAGGGTGAGTGAGTTGAACAGTCCTAGAGAAACAATCAATTTTGGCTTGATGAGCTGACATCCAGTCCATACCCAAAATGATATTAATATCTGAAGATTTAAGGGCTATCAAAGACGCGAGGAAAACAAGTCTGTCGACTTGGATTTCATTTCCATGGCTTACTCTAGAAGTTTGCCATTTGGATCCCGGAGTTTGAATTACCATGGAGGTTGGCATATCACCGAATGCGACGTTGTGCAAACGAGCATAATTTTCAGATATAAAAGAATGAGAGGCTCCTGTATCGAAAAGAACAGATGCCGGGTGGCAATTAACAAGAAGCGTACCGAGAACGACGTTGGGATCCTATTGAGCTTCTTCGGCAGAGATGCAGTTGACATGGCCACGTGAAGCGGTGACCGGCTTGGCGTGGAATATTTTTCCTGTCGGCTTGCCACGGCCAACAGCTTTAGCAGACTGGTTGGGGTTGGTCTGGGGGCACTCACGCATATAGTGACCAGATTCCCCACACTTGAAACAAGTCACGGAGCTGGTACGTGGAGGAACATTGTTGGTTGGACCCCCATAGGGCTTGGCCGGTACAGACTGTTGAACGGGGCGAGGCGCCTGGAAGGATGGCCTCGGTGTGAACCTGGGTGGCAGGGCGGTGTTGGGTACCCACACGCGGCGCTTCTGAGGACCAGCACCGGATGAGGAACCCATGTCACGGCCATGCTTGCGTGTTGTGTCATAGTCAGTCTGACCAGTTTCAGCACTGATGGCTTTGTTGACAAGTTTCTGGAAGGATGTGCACTCATGCAGACGGAGGTCGCGGCGAAGCTCAGGACTAAGGCCCTTACGGAACCTTGCTTGCTTCTTGGCATCAGTAGACACTTCCTCAGTTGCATATCGTACGAGATTACCAAACTCCCTGCTGTAAGCATCCACAGAAAGTCGACCTTGGGTGAAACTGCAAAATTCTTCACGTTTACGGTCCATGAGACCCTCCGGAATGTGATGTTCACGGAAAGCCTCGCTGAATTCAGCCCAAGTAGTGACATGGCCCGCCGGGCGCATAGCTCCATAATTCTCCCACCATAGACTGGCGGGGCCTTCGAGATGATATGCAGCAAAGGTGACCTTGTCAGCCTCCGCTACCAGCGCGGAACGCAGTTTGTGAGAGATACTGCGAAGCCAGTCATCAGCGTCGAGAGGCTCGACGGAGTGGTGGAACGTGGGTGGATGTAATTTGATAAAATCACTGAGTGACACCACGTTAGTCCTCTGATGGTGTGCTGTGTTCTGTTCAATACGCTCCAACAAACGGTTGGTCTCCCGCTTGTTTCTCTCAGCTTCCATCATAACCTCGGCTAGTGAAGGAGGATGAGGCAGATTTGCATCCCTGGCTTCACTGCCTTCGGCCTGCTCTTGAGAAGCAGGGTTAGCGCGCGTGTTGACCATCCTAGGTAAACAAGACAATGATTTAGTCAGGATGATAAAATTCCGACATAGGGTAGAAATGTAAGGAATAACTCGAAATGCAAGATGATCATCCGTATGACATGGTAGATACAGAAACTGCTTCTTTATTCCATCGTCATACACACCATACAGGGTTTAGTACAAGATCAAACAAAGTACTATTACGGTGAAAGAGGATTACATCTCATCGGAGGCATTCCAAGCTCCTATACATTATTTTTCTACACCTCCGGAAGGAGTACAAACTAGGTCATATCCCACGAGTCACGCGGGACGATAGAAGACACAGCTAGTGCGAACTAGTGATACTACCACTAACTCAGACTGATCCGTAGTAGTCCTCGTAGAAGTCACCTCCATAGCCTGGAAGCTCAACATGATCATCCGGAAACAGACGATCTCGCGAAGCTTGTGGACCATAGGGGCTAGGATGAGGCCTTGGACCAACAGACGGTGGCCTGCGGGGCCCGCGAGGTGGGGTGATGCCTCCTACATCACGCCAAACCATCACGTCTGGCAGAGCAGATCTCACAGGATAGAGATCGCGCATATCTGAGAATCCAGCTTGCACCGCCGGTGCGAACCGAGTCAAAGTGGCCCAGTGGTCAGCACGGGTATTGAAGAGCTCTAACCTCAAGGCCCGATTTTCACGGTCCTTATCCTCGAGCATCTCAGTAGTGGTGCGAGTCCGTGAATCCTCCTGAGTGGGGTCAGCATAAATAGCCTGGAGATACCCTTGTGCTCCCGGAAGTGATCCTGGCATATACCGGAAATCAGAGTCCCGAAATAGACCAGATCTGACTCGCATAATGGTCATCATAGAGTAGGCGGCGTCCTGCACAGCCATCTCAATGGTAACCCCGAGTCCATAAGAGAAGTGAAGAGGCTCGGTGGATCCAGGATAAGATGGAAATATCCTGACAGTGCAGAGATACTGGCTTTGATTAAAGTCTCGGAATTGCTCTTCGACCGTGTACTCAGGATACCAGCGGTATCCAGCCTCAGTCATTACCCTGACCAACTTGGCAGTATGGCCGGGTACATCTAGGCATCGAGTTAGGTGAACCACTTGATTGAGGTTGCGAGTGGCCATCTGAAAGCACAATCATAATGCAAGGGCATTAGAATTCTAGCGAAATTTCGGCAGCATAACAGCTGTAAATGCTCAAGAAGGATTTTGAGACATTTGACAAAGGATTTCATACACACTCAACATCATCATATCAAAGTTCTGAATCCATTCTAGCAACATAATATGGTAATAGAACTGAACTAGGCTTGTATCCATCAAACTTATAAGGTACTACTGATTAGTAACACGTGATCCTGATAGAGAGAATAGATCCTAATTCCTTAACCCCCGGTAGAAGAATGGACTGACTCAGATCAGAATGTCATAAGATAAAGGAGTAAAAGAGCCTTACGTTCCAACCCACAAACAATTCCCCTACATATAACTAAAGAATTTCTAGACTCAACATCGACCAGTTTGGCTTGGAGAACCTACAGGCAGTCCGGCTCTGATGCCAACGCTGTCAGGACCCCGACTCGATGTCACATCGATCTAGCCGGTAACACCTCATATCACTTTGCGGCCTCACACACGGTGTCCTCACGGGTGTCGCCTTACCTTTGCCCGGGACCGTTTGCGCCTTTTGGCTCACGTATATGATAGCGGCGCTAGCATCCATATGATAAAGAGCCCGGGCTGACATGACTAGTCGTAAACCCAAAGTGGCACAGACTTACAGGGACAGGCATCCATGACCCAGCTTCGAACGTGTCGGTCATCAGCAAGTGGGTCCGGGCTGTAGCACTGGGCTAGCAGGACTCCGGTAAACCGGGCTGTAGCGGGCTAACAGGACTCCGGTACTCAAAGCGTGACATTTCCCCGAAGGGACAGACACAGGAACGAAGAAGGACACATGCCGGCCAGCCTAGGTGTTCCAGAGCAGTAGCAAGCTACCATGGCTCAGCGGTAACACTAGGAGACATTTCCCGGTAAGAGAGGCTACTAAAGATAAACAACTAGATAGTCAGATCCCACACATACCAAGCATTTCAATCATACACACAATATGCTCGATATGTGCAAATACAACGAAGCATCACAACATGACTCTACGACACAAGTACTTTATTTAAGGCTCAGAGAGTCATACATAACATACACCAAGGTACGGGTCTCACGACCCAACATACAAGTCATACAGTCATACAAACCAGCAGCGGAAGTAACTTGTCTAAGTACAGACAACTAGTAAAATAAAGGAGGCTTGGAAAGCCTAACTATACTACGTGGTCCTTCACAAGCTCAGGGTCACCACCTGGGTCTTTAGCCTACTCGTTGATGTCAACGTCTACGTAGAACCCATCAGAAGGGGTTGCAGCGTCTTCTGTAAAAATGTAAATTATAGCAACATGAGTACAAAGGTACTCAGCAAGACTTACATCAGATCCTACATACATGCATATTATCAAGAAGGGTTGGTGGAGTTATTGCAGCAAGCCAGCTTTGACTCTTGGCTAGACTATCCTACGATGCTCCAACTTGAAATGGTTTTGCGCACACGAGTCCACTACTCACCAATTCAATACACTACCGAGGATCCACCTCCGTCTTCCTACGGAAGAGCCATCCTCGGCACTCACACTTATCTTGAGGCTTTTAACAGTTTCCATTTACTTGTCTATGAACTGTATAGGCAACCAAGTAGTCCTTTACCGCGGACGCGGCTATTCGAATAGATCATGTTAACCCTGCAGGGGTGTACTTCTCCATACACGCTCTCACCACTTACCGTCGTTTACACGACATGTACTCGGCAACCTTCAAGCGGAAGCCCAACGTGGGTGTCGGCCATGACCTACCTAATCACCTAAGCCTCCAGTCCAGGTTTATCACCTATCCAGGTTCCATCCGCAGGGAGTCCGGCCGAGGTTTCCCATACGGCCCCGAACGATGTGAACAGGGTTCCCGAGATACCTAACGGGTATTCGGTACACCGTGCCACGTACCTACCGCATCACAGCCCACCCCTACGGTCAGCGCTGTCCACGGCCTCCAGTAGGCTACAAACACCAGAAACTACTTGCAACTCCTGGACGGAGAACTAGGGTGAATAAGAAGCCGAGAGGGTCCATTGGTTTCGGGCCCAATGCATGGTAGTAGCTGATTCTTAAATCACACATACAGATCTCAGTGCTTAAGGTCGGCTTCAATGAAACAACCCACCATGTACTCCTACATGGCCTCTCATCGATACCTTTACCAAATCGTGTTCACCACACCACTCTCATTACCGACATAAACATTTCACTCTAGCCCATCACCCAAATGAACCAGACCTGACACGACTCTAAGCATAGCAGGCATAGCAAGGTAGGAACAACACATACATATGGCTCAAACAACTCCTACACATGCTAGTGGGTTTCATCTAGTTACTGTGGCAATGACAGGTCATGCAGAGGAAATGGGTTCAACTACCGTAGCACACAGCAGTTTGAAACGCGTTGTCTTAATGCAGTAAAAGAGAGCAGGAGCGAGAACATGGGATTGTATCGATATGATCAAATGGTTGGTTGCTTGCCTGACGGGTCGGTGCACTGGTATTGCTCTTCGTCGGGGTTATCACGGTACTCCTCGGGGGCAGAACCTGCCGCAGAGAGCACCGATACACAAACATTACCAAACAGTATGCAACAATATGATGCATGCATGAGACATGGCAAAATGAGTGTATTGGGCTAATGCAACTAAAACCAGAAGGGTTTGAACAAATTTGAATCAAAGATTCAAATTTCAAACTCAAACATGGCCCTTTAAGGTGCTTTTCCTTGTTCTGTTTAAAACATCAA
This sequence comes from Triticum dicoccoides, assembly GCF_002162155.2. Lineage (NCBI taxonomy): Eukaryota > Viridiplantae > Streptophyta > Magnoliopsida > Poales > Poaceae > Triticum > Triticum dicoccoides. Next base: position 376,617,855 of record NC_041380.1, on the reverse strand, counting down.
TTTAACTTGTCTGATCATGCATGAAAATAGTACAGATGGATAGATTGGATTTTTCTGATCATTTTTCATATATAATTTGTCCAATTTGGAGTTACAGAATAAAAGTTATGAATTTTTGAAGTTTAAATAATATTCTGGAATTTCCTGATTTAAATTAAATCCAGAGAATCAATTACTGCGTCAGCCTAACGTCAGTGTGACGTCAGCAGGTCAACGGAACAGGTCTGGGTCAAACCTGACAGTGGGTCCCGCATGTCAGGGTGATTATTTTAATTAAAATTTAATTAAAACTAATCCTGTTTAATTAACAGGGCTGGGCCCCACCTGTCATTGACTCAGGGGAGTCAACCAGGGCCCACCCGTGGTCAAAGTCAAAGCCAGCGACGCCGGCGTTTAGCCGCCGGTGAGCCCGACGCGGCGGCGGGAGTGGTTTTGGCCATTTCGGCCACCAAATGGGCCGCGGAGACCACCGGAGTGGAGCTGAGGACAAACCGCAGCTCTTGGCGGAGTCCGTTGGGGTCGGGGTGGCCGGAGTTGGCGCCGGCGACGACTTTGGCGGCCACCGGGGTTCGGCCGAAGACGAACTTGACGCTAGAGGGGTCGGTGAGGCTCGGGGAGTGGCTAGCTAGATGCTACGTGACACGGTGAGCATGACGGACACCAGTTTGTGGCCGGAGGATGACCGGGAGCACGTCGGCGACGAGCTCCACGGCGGTGGGTGCGGTTGAGCTCCGGGAGGTTGCTACACGGCTCGGGAGCAAGAACGGAAGGGAGGGGAAGATGGCTAAGCTCACAGTGAGTGCGACGGAGTCCTTGGTGCGGCCGGAGATGGACCAGAGCGACGACGGCGTTGAAGGGGATCTCCGGCGACGGTGAGCTCGGGCGAGGTCGGTGCGGTGGACTCGGGCGTTGCGAGCGCTCGGGGCTCGGCTGCTCGATGAAGTGGACAGCGGCGGAGCTCCTGGACACGGTGGCACGGCGTGGGGTGGACGGAGGGCGTGGCTACGGCGAGGGGGTGGCGGCGATGGCGTCGGCCATGGCTGGGGCGTGCGAGGGGGAGGAGCTGGAGAGGAGAGGGGGTGTCTGGGGGGTTCGGGGGAGAGAGGGAGGCTGATCCACGGCGTTAGCCGGGCGAGGGAGGCGGCGAGGCGGCGAGCAGGTGCGTGGCGCATGCTGCGGTCGCCGTCGGGCACCTGCCTGCCTGCCTGGCCGGCAAGCAGCTCGCTGGAGCGGTGCTGGGCTGGGCCGGCAGGTGGGCCGGTGCTGGGCGACAGGTAAGCTTTTTCATTTTCTTCTGTTTTCTGTTTTTTTAATACTTCTGCAACTTTGTTGAATTAAATAAAATACCTAGGCAACTTCAAAAATCACCAAATTACTCCTGGTCCATAGTTGGATTATTTCCAACATGAAACATTTTAGTTTGGAGGTATTTGAGCATTTAAATATTTTATATAATTTTAAATGCCCAAATTCAAATATTTATGATTTAATTCAAAAACCCTAGAATGGCCTAGGAAAATGTGCACCACTTTTGGCAGAGGTTCTGAACCAAGACAAAAATGATGGGCATTTTAGAAGGGCATTTCAGGTTCATTGAAAAAGTTTTTAGTAACCCTAGTTGGTTTCAGAGGGGACTGGGGGTTCTGTCATCCCCATTTCAAGTTTCTGATGAAAAAGTAAACATGATGCAACACTCTAATGCATGACTAGCTAGGGTGTGACAGAAAGTTATCCCTACAAAATCATATAGTCTGGCTATGGTCTATCTTCACCACACAAAATATTTAAATCATGCACAACCCTGATGACAAGCCAAGCAATTGTTTCATACTTTTGACATTCTCAAACTTTTTCAATCTTCACACAATACATGAGCGTGAGCCATGGATATAGCACTATATGTGGAATAGAATGGTGGTTGTGGAGAAGAAAAAAAGGGGAAGATAGTCTCACATCAACTAGGCTTATTAACGGGCTATGGAGATGCCCATCAATAGATATCAATGTGAATGAGTAGGGATTGCCATGCAACGGATGCACTAGAGCTATAAGTATATGAAAGCTCAACACAATAAACTAAGTGGGTGTGCATCCAACTTGCTTGCTCACGAAGACCTACGGCATTTTGAGGAAGCCCATCATTGGAATATCCAAGCCAAGTTCTATAATGAAAAATTCGCACTAGTATATGAAAGTGACGAAACGAGAGACTCTCTATCATGAATATCATGGTGCTACTTTGAAGCACAAGTGTGGTAAAGGATAGTAACATTGTCCCTTCTCTCATTTTCTCTCATTTTTTTATTTGGGCCTTTTCTCTTTTTTTATGGCCTCTTTTTTATGTTTTTTATTTTTCGTTCGGAGTCTCATCCCGACCTGCAGGGGAATCATAGTCTCCATCATCCTTTCCTCACTGGGACAGTGTTCTAGTAATGATGATCATCACACTTTTATTTTCTTACAACTCAACAATTACAACTCGATACTTAGAACAGGATATGACTCTATATGAATGCCTCCGGTGGTGTACCGGGATATGCAATGAATCAAGAGTGACATGTATGAAAGAATTATTAATGGTGGCTTTGCCACAAATACGATGTCAACTACATGATCATGCTAAGCAATATGACAATGATGGAGTGTCTCATAATAAACGGGACGGTGGAAAGTTGCATGGCAATATATCTCAGGATGGCTATGGAAATGCATAATAGGTAGGTATGGTGGCTGTTTTGAGGAAGGTATATGGTGGGTGTATGATACCGGTGAAAGGTGTGTGGTATTTAGGGAGGCTAGCAATGGTGGAAGGAAGAAAAATGCATATAATCAATGGACTCAACATTAGTCATAAATAATTCATATACTTATTGCAAAAATCTACAAGTTATCAAAGCAAAGTATTACGTGCATGCTCCTAGGGGGATAGATTGGTAGGAAAATACCATCGCTCGTCCCCGACCGCCACTCATAAGGAAGACAGTCAAAAAATAAATCATGCTCCGACTTCATCACATAACGGTTCACCATACGTGCATGCTACGGGAATCAAAAACTTTAACACAAGTATTTCTCAAATTCACAACACCTCAACTAGCACAACTTTAATATCACCATCTTCATATCTCAAAACAATTATCAAGCATCAAACTTCTCATAGCATTCAACACATTCATAAGAAAAAAAAATCTTGAATGCCTAACATAATTCTTGAATACCAAGTATATTAGGATTATTTAATAAAATTACCATGCTATTTAAGACTTTCAAAATAATCTAAGTGAAGCATGATAGATCAATAGTTTCTATAAAACAAATCCACCACCGTGCTCAAAAAAATATAAGTGAAGTACTAGATTAAAACTATATAACTCAAATGATATAAGCAAAGCACATAGAGTATCCTAACAAATTCCAAATCATGTATGGCTCTCTCAAAAGGTGTGTACAGCAAGGATGATTGTGGAAAACTAAAAAGCAAAGACTCAAATCATACAAGACACTCCAAGCAAAACACATATCATGTGGTGAATAAAAATATACCTCCAAGTAAAGTTACCGATAGAAGTAGATGAAAGAGGGGATGCCTTCCGGGGCATCCCCAAGCTTTGGCTTTTAGGTGTCCTTAGATTATCTTGGGGGTGCCATGTGCATCCCCAAGCTTAGGTTCTTGCCACTCCTTGTTCCATAATCCATCAAATCTTTACCCAAAACTTCACAACACAAAACTCAAAGTAGAAAATCTCGTGAGCTCCGTTAGCGAAATAAAACAAAAGACCACTTCAAGGTACTGTAATGCACTCATTCTTTATTTATATTGGTGTTAAACCTACTGTATTCCAACTTCTCTATGGTTTATGAACTATTTTACTAGCCATAGATTCATCAAAATATGCAAACAACACACGAAAAACAGAATCTGTTAAAAACAGAACAGTCTGTAGTAATCTGTAGCTAGCGCAAGATCTGGAACCCCAAAAATTCTAAAATAAACTTCTGAACGTGAGGAAGTTATCTATTAATCATATTCAAAAAGAATTAACTAAATATCACTTTTCAAATAAAAATGGCAGCAGTTCTCGTGAGCGCTAAAGTTTCTGTTTTTTACAGCAAGATTAACAAGACTTTCCACAAGTCTTCCCAACGGTTCTACGTGGCATAAACACTAATTAAACACAAAAAACACAACCTAAAAAAGAGGCTAGATAAATTATTTATTACTAAACAGGAGAAAAAATCAAGGAATAAAAATAAAATTGGGTTTCTTCCCAACAAGCGCTATCGTTTAACGCCCCTAGCGAGGCATAATAAGCAAGGATAGATCTAGGTATTGCCATCTTTGATAGGCAATCCATAAGTGTCTCTCATAATAGATTCATAAGGTAATTTAATTTTCTTTCTAGTAAAGTGTTCCATGCCTTTCCTTAACGGAAATTGGAATCTAATATTTCCTTCCTTCATATCAATAATTGCACCAATCGTTCTAAGGAAAGGTCTACCAAGAATAATAGGACATGAAGGATTGCAATCTATATCAAGAACGATAAAATCTATGGGAACATAATTCCTATTTGCAATAATAAGAACATCATTAATTCTTCCCGTAGGTTTCTTAATAGTGGAATCTGCAAGGTGCAAGTTTAGGGAGAAATCATCAAAATCACGGAAACCTAATAAATCACACAAAGTCTTTGGAATCGTGGAAACACTAGCACCTAAATCACACAAAGCATAGCATTCATGATCTTTAATTTTAATTTTAATAGTTGGTTCCCACTCATCATAAAGTTTTCTAGGGATAGAGACTTCCAACTCAAGTTTTTCTTCATAAGATTGCATCAAGCCATCAACGATATGTTTAGTAAACGCTTTATTTTGACTATAAGCATGAGGAGAATTTAGCACGTATTGCAACAAGGAAATACAATCATTCAAAGAGCAATTTTCATAATTAAATTGCTTGAAATACAAAATAGTGGCTTTAGCAACATCTAGGGTTTTAATTTCTTCAATCCCACTTTTATCAATTTTAGCATCAAGATCTAAGAACTCCGAATTTTTGGAACGCCTTCTAGGTAAAGGTGGATCATATTCAGTCCCATCATTATCAAGATTCATATTGCAAAACAAAGATTTAATAGGGGACACATCAATAACTTTTAGATCTTCATCTTTATTTTCATAGAAATCCAGTTTAGTGGCCATTCTATTAACTAAGGTAGCCTGCCTATCCGAAATTTCAGCATTCAATTTCTCAAGACTAGAAATTTGGGATCTTAAACCATCAAATTCTTTAGACATATCATCGAGCTCTTTATTCATAAAACTCATAAAACTTTTCTGTTCTTTAAGCTCGTTTTTGAAGAAATTATTATGCTCAAATTGCAAAACCATAAAACTCCTGACATTGCTTTCGATCTCTTGTAACCTTTTAAGGTGAAGATCACCAAATCTAGGTAGAGCCATTGTGACAAGCAAGCAAACTAACACACAAGAAAACAAAAAGCAAGCGGGTAAAAAGAGGCAAATAGAGAAAGAGAGGGAGGATAGAGAGAGAAAGGGCGAATAAAACGGCAAGGGTGAAGTGGGGGAGAGGAAAATGAGAGGCAAATGGCAAATAATGTAATGCGAGAGACAAGGGTATGTGATGGGTACTTGGTATATTGACTTTTGCGTAGACTCCCCGGCAACGGCGCCAGAAATCTTCTCTGCTACCTCTTGAGCACTGCGTTGGATATCCTTGAAGAGGAAAGGGTGATGCAGCAAAGTAGCGTAAGTATTTCCCTCGGTTTTTTAGAACCAAGGTATCAATCCAGTAGGAGGCTACGCGTGAGTCCCTCGTACCTGCACAAAACAAATAACTCCTCGCAACCAACGCGATAAGGGGTTGTCAATCCCTTCACAGTCACTTATGAGAGTGAGATCTGATAGATATAATAAGATAATATGTTTGGTATTTTTATGATAGAGATGCAAAGTAAAATAAAGCAAAGGAAATAACTAAGTATTGGAAGATTAATATGATGAAGATAGATCCGGGGGCCATAGGTTTCACTAGTGGCTTCTCTCAAGAGCATAAGTATTTTACGGTGGGTGAATGAAGTACTGTTGAACAATTGACAGAACTGAGCATAGTTATGAGAATATCTAGGTATGATCATGTATATAGGCCTCACGTCCGAGACAAGTAGACCGACTCCTGCCTGCATCTACTACTATTACTCCACTCATCGACCGCTATCCAGCATTCATCCAGAGTATTAAGTTCATGAAAACAGAGTAACGCCTTAAGCAAGATGACATGATGTAGAGGGAAAGATTCGTGCAATATGATAAAAAAACCATCTTGTTATCCTTGATGGCAACAATACAATACGTGCCCTACTGCCCCTACTGTCACTGGGAAAGGACACCGCAAGATTGAACCCAAAGCTAAGCACTTCTCCCAATGCAAGAAAGATCAATCTAGTAGGCCAAACCAAACTGATAATTCAAAGATACTTGCAAAGATAGCCAACCATACATAAAAGAATTTAGAGGAGATTCAAATATTGTTCATAGATAATCTTGACATAAACCCACAATTCATCGGTCTCAACAAACACACCGCAAAAAGAAGATTACATCGAATAGATCTCCACAAGAGAGGGGGAGAACATTGTATTGAGATCCAAAAAGAGAGAAGAAGCCATCTAGCTAATAACTATGGACCCGAAGGTCTGAGGTAAACTACTCACACTTCATCGGAGAGGCTATGGTGTTGATGTAGAAGCCCTCCGTGATGGATGCCCCCTCCGGCGGAGCTCCCGAATAGGCCCCAAGATGGGATCTCGTGGATACAGAAAGTTGCGGCAATGGAATTAGGGTTATGGCTCCATATCTGATTGTTTGGGGGTACGTAGGTATATATAGGAGGAAGGAGTACGTCGGTGGAGCAACAGGGGGCCCACGAGGGTGGAGGGTGCGCCTGGGGGGTGTTGGGGATCGTAGCAGAAATTTAAAATTTTCTACGCATCACCAAGATCAATCTATGGAGTAATATAGCAACGAGGGGAAGGGGAGTGCATCTACATACCCTTGTAAATCGCTAAGCGGAAGCGTTGCAAGAACGCGGATGAAGGAGTCATACTCGCAGCGATTCAGATCACGGTTGATTCCGATCTAAGCGCCGAACAACGGCACCTCCGCGTTCAACACATGTGCAGCCCGGTGACGTCTCCTACGCCTTGATCCAGCAAGGGGAGAAGGAGAGATTGGGGAAGACTCCGTCCAGCAGCAGCACGAGGGCGTGGTGGTGGTGGAGGAGCGCGGGACTCCAGCAGGGCTTTGCCAGGCACTACGAGAGACGAGGAGGGAGAGGGGTAGGGTTGCGCCAACAGGGGAAGAACTTCGTGTGTTGGGCTGCCCCTTTGCCTCCACTATATATAGGGGAGAGGGAGGGCTGCGCCCAACCTAGGGTTTCCACCCTAGAGGTGGCGGCAGCCCCAATCCCCATCTGGGGTGGCGACCAAGTGGGGGGGAGAGGGAGGCGCACCAGGCATGGGCCTTAGGGCCCATCTGCCCTTAGGGTTTGCCCCCTCTTCTCTCTAGGCGCATGGGCCTTGGTGGGGAGGCGCCCCATCCCACCTAGGGGCTGGTCCCTTTCTCACACTTGGCCCATGTATGCCTCCGGGGCCCGTGGACCCTCCCGGTGGACCCCCGGACCCCTCCGGTGGTCCCGGTACACTACCGGTGATGCCCGGAACACTTCCGGTGGCCAAAACCATACTCCCTATATATCAATCTTGACCTCCGGACCATTCCGGAACTCCTCGTGACATCCGGGACTCCGAACAACATTCGGTAACCGCGTACATACTTTCCCTATAACCCTAACGTCATCGAACCTTAAGTGTGTAGACCCTATGGGTTCGGGAGTCGTGCAGACATGGCCGAGACAACTCTCCGGTCAATAACCAATAGCGGGATTTGGATAACCATGTTGGCTCCCACATGCTCCACGATGATCTCATCGGATGAACCACGATATCAAGGATTCAATCAATCCCGTATACAATTCCCTTTGTCTAGCGGTATAGTACTTGCCCGAGATTCGATCGTCGGTATCCTGATACCTTGTTCAATCTCGTTATCGGCAAGTATCTTTACTCGTTCCGTAACACATCATCCCATGATCAACTCCTTGGTCACATTGTGCACATTATGATGATGTCCTACCGAGTGGACCCAGAGATACCTCTCTGTTTACACTGAGTGACAAATCCCAGTCTCGATTCGTGCCAACCCAACAGACACTTTCAGAGATACCCGTAGTGCACCTTTATAGCCACCTAGTTACGTGTGATGTTTGGCACACCCAAAGCACTCCTACGGTATCCGGGAGTTGCACAATCTCATGGTCTAAGGAAGTGATACTTGACATTAGAAAAGCTTTAGCAACGAACTACACGATCTTGTGCTAGGCTTAGGATTGGGTCTTGTCTATCACATCATTCTCCTAATGATGTGATCCCGTTATCAACGACATCCAATGTCCATGGTCAGGAAACCGTAACCATCTATTGATCAACAAGCTAGTCAACTAGAGGCTTACTAGGGACATGGTGTTGTCTATGTATCCACACATGTATCTGAGTTTCCTATCAATACAATTCTAGCATGGATAATAAACAATTATCATGAACAATTAAATATAATAATAATAACTAATTATTATTGCCTCTAGGGCATATTTCCAACAGTATCCCACTTGCACTAGAGTCAATAATCTAGTTCACATCGCCATGTGATTAACACTCACAGGTCACATCGCCATGTGACCAACATCCAAAGAGTTTACTAGACTAAATAATCTAGTTCACATCACTATGTGATTAACACTCAATGAGTTCTGGGTTTGATCATGTTATGCTTGTGAGAGAGGTAGTAGTCAACGGGTCTTGCCATATTCAGATCCCTATGTATTTCGCAAAACTTTATATCATAGATGCTGCTACCACGTTCCACTTGGAGCTATTCCAAATTATTGCTCCATTATACGTATCTGGTATCTCTACTCAGAGCTATCCGGATAGGTGTCAAGCTTGCATCGACGTAACCCTTTACATCGAACTCTTTATCACCTCCATAACCGAGAAACATTTCCTTATTCCTCTAAGGATAATTTTGACCGCTATCTGGTGATCCACTCCTAGATCACCTTTGTACCCTTTGCCAGACATGTGACATGGCACACATCTGGTGCGGTACTCAGCATGGCATACCGTATAGAGCCTATGAAAAAAGCATAGGGGACGACCTTCGTCTTTCCTCTTTCTTCTGCCGTGGTCAATCTTCGAGTCTTACTCAACTTCACACCTTACAACTCAGGTAAGAACCCCTTATTTGACTGATCTATTTTGAACTCCTTCAAAAACATGTCAAGGTGTGCGTTCTTTGAAAGTATCATCAGGCGTTTTGATCTATCTCTATAGATCTTAATGCCCAATATGTAAGCAGCTTTATCCAGGTCTTTCTTTGAAAAACACTCTTCAAACAACCGTTTATGCTTTCCAGAAATTCTACATTATTTCGGATCAACAATATGTCATCCACATATACTTATCAGAAATGTTGTAGTGCTCCCACTCACTTTCTTGTAAATACAAGTTTCTAGCAAACATTGTATAAACCTAAAAGCTTTGATCACTCCATCAAAGCATATATTCCTACTCCGAGATGCTTGCTCTAGTCCATAGAAGGATTGCTGGAGCCAGCATACCTTTTAGCATCCTTAGGATCGAAAAAACCTTTTATTGTATCACATACAACCTTTTCTTACGAAAACTGGTAAGAGAACTCGTTTTGACATCCACCTGTCAGATTTCATAATTGAAAAATACAGCTAATCCTAACATGATTCCGACGGACTTAAGCATCGCTACAGGTCAGAAATTCTCATCATAGTCAACTCCTTGAACTTGTGAAAAGACTCTTTCCCACAAGTCGAGCTTCATAGACGGTAACATTACCGCCCACGTCCGTCTTCTTCTTAAAGATCCACTTATCTCAATGGCTTGCCGATCATCGGGCAAGTCCACCAAAGTCCATACTTTGTTCTGATACATGGATCCTATCTCGGATTTCATGGATTCTAACCATTTGTCGGAATACGGGCCCACCATCACTTCTCCATAGCTCGTAGGTTCATTGTTGTCTAACAACATGATATCTAAGACAGGATTACCTACCACTCAGGAGTAGTACATATCCTTGTCGACCTATGAGGTTCGATAGCAACTTGATCCGAAGCTTCATGATCACTATCATTAACTTCCTCTTCAACAGACGTAGGTGCCACAGAAAACATCTTTCTGTGTTGCATCACTCTCTGGTTGAAATAAAGGTTCGACAACCTCATCAAGTTCTATCTTCCTCCCACTCAATTATTTTGAGAGAAACTCCTTCTTGAGAAAGGACCCGTTCTTAGCGACAAACAATTTGCCCTCGGATCTGAGATAGAAGGTGTACCCAACTATCACCTTTGGGTATCCTATGAAGATGTGTTTGTTCGCTTTGGGTTCGAGTTTGTCCGGCTGGAGCCTTAAGCACCGCGGCCCCAAACATTAAGAAATGACAACTTTGGTTTCTTGCCAAAGCAATGTTCACACGACGTCGTCTCAACGGACTTAGATGGTATATTATCTAAAGTGAATGCAGCTATCTCTAACGCATAACCTCAAAATGAAAACGGTAGATCGGTAAGAGACATCATAGATCGCACCATATCTCATAAGGTTCGATTACGACGTCCGGACACACCATTACCTCTGGTGTTCCAGGTGGCTTCAACTGTGAAACAATTCCACAATGTCTTAAGTGATTGCCAAACTCATAACTCAGAAATTCTCATCGATCAGATCGTAGGAATTTGATCTTCTTGTTATGATGGTTCTTAACTTCACTCTGAAATCGCTTGAACTTTTCAAATGTTTCAGACTTGTATTTTATACCTATATCTACTCAAATCGTCAGTGAAGATGAGAAAATAGTGATATCCACCGCACGCTTCAATTCTCATTGGATCACACGCATCAGCATGTATGATTTCCAATAAGTCACTTGCCTGTTTCATTGTACCTGAAAATGGGGTCTTAGTCATCCTGCCCATGAGGCATGGCTCGCATGTGTGAAGTGATTCAAAATCAAGTGACTCCAAACATCCATCGACATGGAGTTTCTTCATGCATCTTACGCCAATATGACCTAAGCAGCAGTGCCACAAGAAAGTGGTACTATCTACATCTTTTGGCATGAACATGTGTATTACCACGACCGAGATTCACTGAACCATTCACATAGGGTGCATGACCATGAAAGGTATTATTCATGTAAACAGAATAACCATTATTCTCTAACTTAAATGAATAACCGTATTGCAAAGAACATGATCTAATCATATTCATGCTCAACGTAGACACCTGATAACATTTATCTAGGTTCAATACTAATCCCGAAGGCAGATAGAGCATGCGATGGTGATCTCATCAACTTTGGAAACACTTCCAACACACATCATCACCTCGCCCTTAGCCAGTCTCTGTTTAGTCCGTAGCTTTTGCTTCAAGTCACCAATAATAGCAACTAAACCGGTATCCAATACCCAGGTGCTACCAGGAGTACTAGTGAGGTACACATTAATAACACGTATATACTTTGTTGAAGTTGCCAGCCTTCTTATCTACCATGCATTTGGGGTAATTCTGCTACCAGTGACCGTTCCCCTTACAATAGAAGCACTTAGTCTCGGGTTTGGGTTCAACCTTGGGTTCCTTCACTGGAGCGGCAACTGGTTTGCCATCCATGAAGTTTCCCTTCTAGACCTTGCCCTTCTTGAAACTAGTGGTCTTGTTAAACCATCAACACTTGATGCTCCTTCTTGATTTCTACCTTTTGCGGTCTTAAGCACCGCGAACAGCTCTGGGATCAACTCCATCCCTTGCATGTCATAGTTCATCACGAAGATCTAGTAGCTTAGTGATAGTGACTAGAGAACTCTATCAATCACTATCTTTTCTGGAAGTTTAACTCCCACTTGATTTAAGTGATTGTAGCACCCAGACATTCTGAGCACATGCTCACTAGCTGAGCTATTCTCCTCCATCTTGTTAGCAAAAGAACTTGTCAGAGGTCACATACCTCTCAACACGGGCATGAGCCTGAAATCCCAATTTCAGCTCTTGGAACATCTCATATGTCTTATGGCATTCAAAATGTCATTGGAATCCCGATTCTAAGCCGTAAAGTATGGTGCACTAAACTATCAAGTAGTCATCAGGATGTGTCTGTCAGGTGTTCACAACATCCATAGACGACGTTGTAGGGGTTTGCACATCGAGAGGTGCTTCAAAGACGTAAGCCTTCTGTGTAGCAGTGAGGACACTCCTCGGACTATGGACCCAGTCCGCATCATTTCTTACAATATATTTCAACTTGGTCTTTCTCTAGGAACGTATTGAAACATGGAGCTACAACGTGAGCTATTTATCTACAACATATTTGCAAAGACAATTTAGACTATGTTCATGATAATTAAGTTCATCTAATCAAATTATTTAATGAACTCCCACTCAGATAGACATCCCTCTAGTCATCTAAGTGAAACATGATCCGAGTCAACTAGGCCGTGTCCGATCATCACGTGAGACGGACTAGTCATCATCGGTGAACATCTTCATGTTGATCGTATCTTCTATACGACTCATGTTCGACCTTTCGGTCTTCCGTGTTCCGAGGCCATGTCTGTACATGCTAGGCTCGTCAAGTCAACCTAAGTGTATTGCGTGTGTAAATCTGGCTTACACCCGTTGTATTCGAATGTTAGAATCTATCACACCCGATCATCACGTGGTGCTTCGAAACAACGAACCTTCGCAAGGTGCACAGTTAGGGGGAACACTTTCTTGAAATTATTGCGAGGGATCCTCTTATTTAAGCTACCGTCGTTCTAAGCAAATAAGATGTAAAACATGATAAACATCACATGCAATCAAATAGTGACATGATATGGCCAATATCATTTTGCTCCTTTTGATCTCCATCTTCGGGGCGCCATGATCATCATTGTCACTGGCATGACACCATGATCTCCATCACCATGATCTCCATCGTCGTGTCTTCTTGAAGTTGTCTCCTCATCTATTACTTCTACTACTATGGCTAACTCTTTAGCAATAAAGTAAAGTAATTACATGACGTTTATGTTGACACGCGTGTCATAAATAAATTAAGACAACTCCTATGGCTCCTGCCGGTTGTCATAATCATCGACATGCAAGTCATGATTCCTATTACAAGAACATGATCAATCTCATACATCACATATATCATTCATCACATCCTTTTGTCCATATCACATCACACGACACATGCTGCAAAAACAAGTTAGACGTCCTCTAATTGTTGTTGCAAGTTTTTACGTGGCTGCTATAGGTTTCTAGCAAGAACGTTTCTTACCTACGCCAAAACCACAACGTGATATGCCAATTTCTATTTACCCTTCATAAGGACCCTTTTCATTGAATCCGATCCGACTAAAGTGGGAGAAACAGACACCCGCTAGCCACCTTATGCAACTAGTGCATGTCAGTCGGTGGAACCAGTCTCACGTAAGCGTACATGTAAGGTCAGTCCGGGCCGCTTCATTCCACGATGCCGCCGAATCAAGATAAGACTAGTAAAGGCAAGTAAATTGACAAAATCGACGCCCACAACAACTTGTGTTCTACTCATGCATAGAAACTACACATAGACCTAGCTCATGATGCCACTGTTGGGGATCGTAGCAGAAATTTAAAATTTTCTACGCATCACCAGGATCAATCTATGGAGTAATCTAGCAACGAGGGGAAGGTGAGTGCATCTACATACCCTTGTAGATCGCTAAGCGGAAGCGTTACAAGAACGCAGATGAAGGAGTCGTACTCGTAGCGATTCAGATCGCGGTTGATTCCGATCTAAGCACCGAACAACGACGCCTCCGCGTTCAACACACGTGCAGCCCGGTGACGTCTCCTACGCCTTGATCCAGCAAGGGGAGAAGGAGAGGTTGGGGAAGACTCCGTCCAGCAGCAGCACGACGGCGTGGTGGTGGTGGAGGAGTGCGGGACTCCAGTAGGGCTTCGGCAAGCACTACGAGAGACGAGGAGGGAGAGGGGTAGGGCTGCGCCAACAGGGAGATCGAATTGTGTGTTGGGCTGCCCCTTTGCCTCCACTATATATAGGGGGAGAGGGAGGGCTGCGCCCCCACCTAGGGTTCCCACCCCAAGGGGTGCGGCAGCCCTATATCCCATCTAGGGTGGCGGTCACAAGGGGGAGGCGCACCTGGGGTGGGCCTTAGGGCCCATCTGCCCTAGGGTTTGCCCCCTCCCCTCTTGGAGGCGCCTTGGGCCTTGGTGGGAGGCACCCCAGCCCACCTAGGAGCTGGTCCTTCCCACTATTGGCCCATGTATGCCTCCGGGGCCCGTGGACCCTCCCGGTGGACCCCCAGACCCCTCCGGTGGTCCCGGTACACTACCGGTGATGCCCGGAACACTTCCGGTGGCCAAAACCATACTTCCTATATACCAATCTTTACCTCCGGACCATTCCGAAACTCCTCGTGACGTCCTAGATCTCATCCGGGACTCTGAACAACATTCGGTAACCGCGTACATACTTTCCCTATAACCCTAGCGTCATCGAACCTTAAATGTGTAGACCCTACGGGTTCGGGAGTCATGCAGACATGGCCGAGACAACTCTCTGGTCAATAACCAACAGCGGGATCTGGATACCCATGTTGGTTCCCACATGCTCCACGGTGATCTCATCGGATGAACCACGATGTCAAGGATTCAATCAATCCCGTATACAATTCCCTTTGTCTAGCGGTATAGTACTTGCCCAAGATTCGATCGTCGGTATCTCGATACCTTGTTCAATCTCGTTACCGGCAAGTCTCTTTACTCGTTCCGTAACACATCATCCCGTGATCAACTCCTTGGCCACATTGTGCACATTATGATGATGTCCTACCGAGTGGGCCCAGAGATACCTCTCCGTTTACACGGAGTGACAAATCCCAATCTCGATTCGTGCCAACCCAACAGACACTTTCGGAGATACCCGTAGTGCACCTTTATAGCCACCCAGTTACGTTGTGACGTTTGGCACACCCAAAGCACTCCTACGGTATCCGGGAGTTGCACAATCTCATGGTCTAAGGAAATGATACTTGACATTAGAAAAGCTTTAGCAAACGAACTACACGATCTTGTGCTAGGCTTAGGATTGGGTCTTGTCCATCACATCATTCTCCTAATGATGTGATCCCGTCATCAACGACATCCAATGTCCATGGTCAGGAAACCGTAACCATCTATTGATCAACGAGCTAGTCAACTAGAGGCTTACTAGGGACATGGTGTTGTCTATGTATCCACACATGTATCTGAGTTTCCTATCAATACAATTCTAGCATGGATAATAAACGATTATCATTAACAATGAAATATAATAATAATAACTAATTTGTCATTGCCTCTAGGGCATATTTCCAACAGGGGGTAGGCGCGCCCCCTACCTCGTGGCCTCCTCCTTTGTTTATTGACGTAGGGTCCAAGTCTCCTGGATCATGTTCGGTGAGAAAATCACGTTCCCGAAGGTTTCATTCTGTTTGCACTCCGCTTGATATTCCTTTTCTTCGAAACCCTAAAATAGGCATGATACGGCTCCAACGTATCTATAATTTTTGATTGCTCCATGCTATATTATCTACTGTTTTGGACTATTGGGCTTTATTTTCCACTTTTATATTATTTTTGGGACTAACCTATTAACCGGAGGCCCAGCCCAGAATTGCTGTTTTTGCCTATTTTAGTGTTTCGAAGAAACAGAATATCAAACGGAGTCCAAACAGAAAAATCCTTTTTGGAACGTGATTTTCTTCTCGGATAAGACCCAGGAGACTTGGACCCTACTCCAAGAAGTACTGGAGGCGGTCATGAGGGTAGGGGCGCCCCCCCTATAGGGCGTGCCCCCTGCCTCGTGGGCCCCTCGGTGCTCCACCGACGTACTCCTTCCTCCTATATATACCCACGTACCCCCGAACGATCAGAATAGGAGCCAAAAACCTAATTCCACAGCCGCAACTTTCTGTATCCATGAGATCCCATCTTGGGGCCTGTTCCGGAGCTCCGCCGGAGAGGGCCGTCATCACGGAGGGCTTCTACATCATCATAGCCCCTCCGATGAAGTGTGATTAGTTTACCTCAGACCTTCGGGTCCATAGTTAGTATCTAGATGGCTTCTTCTCTCTTGTTGGATCTCAATACAATGTTCTCCCCCTCTCTTGTGGAGATCTATTCGATGTAATCTTCTTCTTTTGCGGTGTGTTTGTTGAGACCGATGAATTGTGGGTTTATGATCAAGTCTATCTATGAACAATATTTGAATCTTCTCTGAATTCTTTTATGTATGATTGGTTATCTTTGCAAGTCTCTTCGAATTATCCGTTTGGTTTGGCCAACTAGATTGGTAGTTCTTGCCATGGGAGAAGTGCTTAGCTTTGGGTTCGATCTTGCGGTGTTCTTTCCCAGTGACAGAAGGGGCAGCAAGACACGTATTGTATCTTTGCCATCGAGGATAACAAGATGAGGTTTATTTCATATTGCATGAATTTATCTCTCTACATCATGTCATCTTGCTTAAAGTGTTACTCTGTTTTTAACTTAATACTCTAGATGCATGCTGGATAGCGGTCGATGAGTGGAGTAATAGTAGTAGATGCAGAATCATTTCAATCTACTTGTCACGGACATGATGCCTATATACATGATCATGCCTAGATATTCTCATAACTATGCTCAATTCTGTCAATTGCTCAACAGTAATTTGTTCACCCACCGTAGAAAACTTATGCTCTCGAGAGAAGCCACTAGTGAAACCTATGGTCCCCGGGTCTATTCTCATCATATCAATCTCCATCACTTTAATCTTGTTTTGTTTTTTACTTTGCCTTTTACTTTTCACTTTGCATCTTTATATCAAAAATACCAAAAATATTATTTATCGGATCTCACTTCCGTAAGTGACCGTGAAGGGATTGACAACCCCTAATCGTGTTGGTTGCGTTGAACTCTTTGTGTTGTGTAGGTACGAGGGACTTGCGCGTGGCCTCCTACTAGATTGATACCTTGGTTCTCAAAAACTGAGGGAAATACTTACGCTACTCTGTTGCATCATCCCTTCCTCTTCGGGGAAAACCAACGCAAGCTCAAGACATAGCAAGAAGGATTTCTGGCGCCGTTGCCGGGGAGTCTGCGCAAAAGTCAATATACCAAGTACCCATCACAATCCCTATCTCTCGCATTACATTATTTGCCATTTTCCTCTCATTTTCCTCTCCCCCCAATTCACCCTTGCCGTTTTATTCGCCCTTCCTCCGTTCAATCTTGTGTTACCATGTGCCTTCTTTCTGCTTGCATCTTCGCTTGCTAAAAGTTTATGGATCCTCATCCACTTGCTAATCTCTCTAAGAAATCCAATTATGATGAACCTATTGCTAGTGAATTGAGTGCACTAGATTATCTTTATGAGGTTTTTCCTGAAATTCGTGAATCTAAAAATTGTGATGAAGTACTTTATGAAGCGATTCACGATGGATCTTTGAATAAAAAGCACGATTGCAATGATTTCACTATACATTCTATTGATGTCAATTGTGCTAAAAATATGCAAAACCCTAAGCTTGGGGATGCTAGTTTTGCTATGTCCTCTACTTGTTGCAATGATCATGATTGGGATGATTCTTCTTATGGTCTTGAAAATTTATTTAATCCCCATGATGAATATGAGATTGATAATAGTGTTTGCAATATTATTGAAAGTGGGTTTGGTAGAGTGTCAACTTTAGATCCCACTATTTTGGAAGAGTGTCAACTTTGCATGCATGTGGATCATGTTGAAAATATTTTATGTGATAGCTATTTTGTTGAGTTTGCTTATGATCCTACATGTAATTATTATGAGAGAGGAAAATATGGTGGTAGAAATTTTCATGTTACTAAATTACCTCTCGTTATGTTGAGATTCCTATTGTTTCTTTTCGCTTCCTTGCATATGCTAGTTTTTGCTTGCCTTGACAATTTGTTTGCCTATAAAATGCCTATGCATATGAAGTATGTTAGACTTAGATATGTTTGTCACTTGTTTTATGATGCCCTCTTCGTGCTTCAATTCTTGTCTTTCATGTGAGCATCATTGAAATATTATGCCTAGCTATAAGGCTTTGAAGAAAAGCGCTTGTTGGGAGTCAACCCAATATTTATCCTTGCTGTTATTTAATAAATAAATTATTTAGCCTCTGTTTAGGTTGTGTCTTTTGTGTTTAATTAGTGTTTGTGCCAAGCTAGACCTATTGGATCTTCTTGGATGATAGTTATTTGGTCTTGCTGTAATTTCCAGAAACTTTGCGTTCAGTGCCCGAATTACTAAAAATCATCAGAACGTGATAAAATACTTATTCCAATTGCTTCTGATCAATAAACAAATTATCTAGGTCTTCTAATTTTGGTAGATTTTTTGGAGTTCCAGAAGTTTGCGTTAGTTACAGATTACTACAGACTGTTCTGTTTTTGACAGATTCTGTTTTTCGTGTGTTGTTTGCTTATTTTGATGAATATATGGTTAGTAAAATAGTTTATAATCCATAGATAAGTTGGAATAAAGTAGGTTTAACACCAAAATAAATGAAGAATGAGTTCATTACAGTACCTTGAAGTGGTCTTTTGTTTTCTTTCTCTAACGGAGCTCACGAGATTTCTATTGAGTTTTGTGTTGTGAAGTTTTCAAGCTTTGGGTGAGCTCTTTTGATGGATTATGGAACAAGGAGTGGAAAGAACCTAAGCTTGGGGATGCCCATGGCACAACCAAGATAATCCAAGGACACCAAAAAGTCAAAGCTTGGGGATGCCCCGGAAGGCATCCCCTCTTTCGTCCACTTCCATCGGTAATTTACTTGGAGCTATATTTTTATTCACCAACATGATATGTGTTTTGCTTGGAGCATCTTGTATTATTTGTGTCATTGTTTGTTAGTGTGCCACAATAATCCTTGCTGTACACACCATTTGAGAGAGTCATCTATGAATTAAAATTTAATAGAATACTCTATGTGCTTCACTTATATCTTTTGAGCTATGTAGTTTTGCTCTACGTGCTTCACTTATATCTTTTGAGCGTTATAATTTTGCTCTATGTGCTTCACTTAGATATTTTAGAGCATGGTGGTGGTTTGTTTTAAATAAACAATTGATCTCTCATGCTTCACTTAAATTATTTTGAGAGTCTTAATAGCATGGTAATTTGCTTAATATAAATATGCTTGGTGTTCAAGATATGTGAAATTTTGAGTGCGTTGAATACTAAGAGAAGATTGAAGCATGATAATTGTTTTGAGATATGGAGGTGATAATATTAGAGTTATGCTAGTTTAGTAGTTGTGAATTTAAAGAATACTTGTGTTAAAGTTTGTGATTCCCGTAGCATGCACGTAAGGTGAACCGTTATGTGATGATGTCGGAGCATAATTTATTTATTGATTGTCTTCCTTATGAGTGGTGGTCGGAGACGAGCGATGGTCTTTTCCTACCAATCTATCCCCCTAGGAGCATGCGCGTAATACTTTGCTTTGATAACTTCTAGATTTTTGCAATAAGTATATGAGTTCTTTATGACTAATGTTGAGTCCATGGATTATATGCACTTTTTCCCATCCTTCCACCATTGCTAGCCTCTCTAATACCGCGCACCTTTCGCCGGTATCATACACCCACCATATACCTTCTTCAAAACAGCCACCATACCTACCTATCATGGCATATCGATAGCCATTCCGAGATATATTGCCATGCAACTTTCCACCGTTCCGTTTATTATGCCACACTCCATCATTGTCATATGGCTAGCATGATCATGTAGTTGACATCGTATTTGTGGAAAAGGCACCATTCATAATTATTTCATACATGTCACTCTTGATTCATTGCATATCCCGGTACACCGCCGGAGGCATTCATATAGAGTCATATTTGTTCTAAGTATCGAGTTGTAATTGTTGAGTTGTAAGAAAAATAAAAGTGTGATGATCATCATTTTCTAGAGCATTGTACCAAGTGAGGAAAGGATGATGGATACTATGATTCCCCCATAAGTTGGGATGAGACTCCGGACGAAAAAAAAGAGGCCATAAAAAAAGAGAGAAAAGGCCCAAATAAAAAAAATGAGAGAAAAAGAGAGAAGGGACAATGTTACTATCCTTTTACCACACTTGTGCTTCAAAGTAGCACCATGATCTTCATGATAGAGAGTCTCTCGTTATGTCACTTTCATATACTAGTGGGAATTTTTCATTATAGAACTTGGCTTGTATATTCCAATGATGGGCTTCCTCAAATTGCACTAGGTCCTCATGAGCAAGCGAGTTGGATGCACACCCACTTAGTTTCTTTTGATGAGCTTTCATATACTTATAGCTCTAGTGCATCCGTTGCATGGCAATCCCTACTCACTCACATTGATATCTATTGATGGGCATCTCCATAGCCTGTTGATACGCCTAGTTGATGTGAGACTATCTTCCCCTCTTTTTGTCTTCTCCCCAACCACCCTTCTATTCCACATAGTGCTATGTCCGTGGCTCACGCTCATGTATTGCGTGAAGATTGAAAAAGTTTTGAAAAAGTTAGAGTATGAAACAATTGCTTGGCCTGTCATCGGGGTTGTGCATGATTTAAATACTTTGTGTGGTGAAGATAGAGCATAGCCAGACTATATGATTTTGTAGGGATAACTTTCTTTGGCCATGTTATTTTGAGAAGACATAATTACTTTATTAGTATGCTTGAAGTGTTATTATTCTTTATGTCCATATGAACTTTTGTCTTGAATCTTTCTAATCTGAATATCCATACCACAATTAAGAAATTTTGCATTGAAATTATGCCAAGTAGCACTCCGCATCAAAAGTTCTCTTTTATCATTTACCTACTCGAGGACGAGCAAGAATTCAGCTTGGGGATGCCTGATACGTCTCCAACGTATCTATAATTTTTGATTGCTCCATGCTATATTATCTACTATTTTGCACTATATTGGGCTTTATTTTCCACTTTTATATTATTTTTGGGACTAACCTATTAACCGGAGGCCCAGACCAGAATTGCTGTTTTTTTTCCTATTTTAGTGTTTCGAAGAAACATAATATCAAACGGAGTCCAAACAGAAAAATCCTTTTTGGAACGTGATTTTATTCTCGGATAAGACCCAGGAGACTTGGACCCTACTCCAAGAAGTACCGGAG
>NC_041380.1:376579609-376596200 GCF_002162155.2 Triticum dicoccoides | reverse complement strand
GACGTACTCCTTCCTCCTATATATACCCACGTACCCCCAAACGATCAGAACAGGAGCCAAAAACCTAATTCCACCGCCGCAACTTTCTGTATCCACGAGATCCCATCTTGGGGCCTGTTCCGGAGCTCCGCCGGAGAGGGCCGTCATCACGGAGGGCTTCTACATCATCATAGCCCCTCCGATGAAGTGTGAGTAGTTTACCTCAGACCTTCGGGTCCATAGTTAGTAGCTAGATGGCTTCTTCTCTCTTTTTGGATCTCAATACAATGTTCTCCCCCTCTCTTGTGGAGATCTATTCGATGTAATCTTCTTCTTTTGCGGTGTGTTTGTTGAGACCGATGAATTGTGGGTTTATGATCAAGTCTATCTATGAACAATATTTGAATCATCTCTGAATTCTTTTATGTATGATTGGTTATCTTTGCAAGTCTCTTCGAATTATCCGTTTGGTTTGGCCAACTAGATTGGTAGTTCTTGCCATGGGAGAAGTGCTTAGCTTTGGGTTCGATCTTGCGGTGTTCTTTCCCAGTGACAGAAGGGGCAGCAAGACACGTATTGTATCGTTGCCATCGAGGATAACAAGATGGGGTTTATTTCATATTGCATGAATTTATCTCTCTACATCATGTCATCTTGCTTAAAGCGTTACTCTGTTTTTAACTTAATACTCTAGATGCATGCTGGATAGCGGTCAATGAGTGGAGTAATAGTAGTAGATGCAGAATCGTTTAGATCTACTTGTCACGGACGTGATGCCTATATACATGATCATGCCTAGATATTCTCATAACTATGCTCAATTTTGTCAATTGCTCAACAGTAATTTGTTCACCCAGCGTAGAAAACTTATGCTCTCGAGAGAAGCCACTAGTGAAACCTATGGCCCCCGGGTCTATTCTCATCATATCAATCTCCATCACTTTAATCTTGTTTTTTTTTACTTTGCCTTTTACTTTTCACTTTGCATCTTTATATCAAAAATACCAAAAATATTAATTATCGGATCTCACTTCCATAAGTGACCGTGAAGGGATTGACAACCCCTAATCACGTTGGTTGCCTTGAGCTTTTCTGTTGTGTAGGTAAGAGGGACTTGCGCGTGGCCTCCTACTGGATTGATACCTTGGTTCTCAAAAACTGAGGGAAATACTTACGCTACTCTGCTGCATCATCCCTTCCTCTTCGGGGAAAACCAACGCAAGCTCAAGACGTAGCAAGGCAAAAAACAACAATTCTGGGCTGGGCCTCCGGTTAATAGGTTAGTCCCAAAAATAATATAAAAGTGGATAATAAAGCCCAATAATGTCCAAAACAGTAGATAATATGGCATGGAGCAATAAAAAATTATAGATACTACCGATCAAGTTACTACCGAACCTCGTATAGGTCAACCAGAGTATGTTACGCACCAGAGTGGTACGGTAATCCTGTTCTGGAAGCCATGTTAGTAGACCATGACGAACCTACAAACTATGAGCAAGTGATGATGAGCCCAGATTCCGTGAAATGGCTTGAGGCCATGAAATCTGAGATGGGATCCATTATGAGAACAAAGTATGGACTTTGATTGACTTGCCCGATGATCAGCGAGCCATTGAGAATAAATGGATCTTCAAGAGGAAGACGGACGCTGATAGTAGTGTTACTAGCTACAAAGATTGACTTGTCGAAAAGGGTTTTTACAAGTTCAAGATGTTGACTATGATGAGATTTTGTCATTCGTATCGATGCTTAAAGTCTGTCTGAATCATGTTAGCAATTGCCACGTTTTATGAAATTTGGCAAATGGATGTCAAAACTACATTCCTTAATGGATATCTTAAAGAATAATTGTATATGATGCAACCGGAAGGTTTTGTCAATCCTAAATGTGCTAACAAAATGTGCAAGCTCCAGCGATCCATCTATGGACTGGTGCAAGCATCTCGGAGTTGGAATTTACGCATTGATAAGTTGATAAAAGCATATAGTTTTATGCAGACTTGCGGTGAAGTTGTATTTACAAGAAAGTAAGTGGGAGCGCTACAGCCTGTCTGATAAGTATATGTGAATGACATATTGTTGATCGGAAATGATGTAGAATTTTCTGGAAAGCATAAAGGAGTATTTGAAAGGATTTTTTCAAAGAAGACCTCGGTGAAGCTGCTTACATATTGAGCATCAAGATCTATAGAGATAGATCAAGATGCTTGATATATTTTTTCAATGAGTACATACCTTGACAAGTTTTTGAAGTAGTTTAAAATGGAACAGTCAAAGAAGGAGTTCTTGCGTGTGTTGCAATGTATGAAGTTGAGTAAAGACTCAAAACCCGACCACGGCGGAAAATAGAAAGAGAATGAAAAGTCATTCCCTATGCCTCAGTCATAGGTTCTATAAAGTATGCCATGCTATGTACTAGACCTATTATGTACCTCACCATGAGTTTGGCAATAGGGTACAATAGTGATCCAGGAGTGGATCATTGGACAGCGGTCCAAATGATCCTTAGTGGAATAAGGAAATGTTTCTCGGTTATGGAGGTGACAAAGAGTTCGTCGTAAAGAGTTACGTCGATGCAAGCTTTGACATCGATCTGGATGACTCTAAGTCTTGATCTAGATACATATTGAAAGTGGGAGTAATTAGCTAGAGTAGCTCCGTGGCAGAGCATTGTAGACATAGAAATTTGCAAAATACATACGAATCTGAATGTGGCAGACCCGCTGACTAAACTTCTCTCACAAGCAAAACATGATCACACCTTAATACTCCTTGGGTGTTAATCACATGGAGATGTGAACTAGATTATTGACTCTAGTAAACCCTTTGGGTATTAGTCCCATAGCGTTGTGAACTATAGTGTGTTAAATCACATGACGATGTGAACTACTAGTGTTAAATCACATGGCGATGTGAACTAGATTATTGACTCTAGTGCAAGTGGGAGACCGAAGGAAATATGCCCTAGAGGCAATAATAAAGTTGTTATTTATATTTCCTTATATCATGATAAATGTTTATTATTCATGCTAGAATTGTATTAACCAAAAACTTAGTACATGTGTGAATACATAGACAAACAGAGTATCCCTAGTATGCCTCTACTTGACTAGCTCGTTAATCAAAGATGGTTACGTTTCCTAACCATAGACATGTGTTGTCATTTGATGAAAGGGATCACATCATTAGAGAATGATGTGATGAACATGACCCATCCGTTAGCTTAGCATAAATGATCGTTTAGTTTTATTGCTATTGCTTTCATCATGACTTATACTTGTTCCTATCACTATGAGATTATGCAACTCCCGAATACCGGAGGAACACCTTGTGTGATATCAAACGTCACAATGTAACTGGGTGATTATAAAGATGCTCTACAGGTGTCTCCGATGGTGTTTGTTGAGTTGGCATAGATAAAGATTAGGATTTGTCACTCCGTGTATCGGAGAGGTATCTCTGGGCCCTCTCGGTAATGATCATCACTATAAGCCTGGCAAGCAATGTGACTAATGAGTTAGTTGTGTGATGATGCATTACGAAACGAGTGCCGGTAACGAGATTGAACTAGGTATGATGATACTGACGACCGAATCTCAGGCAAGTAACATACTGATGACAAAGGGAACAACGTATGTTGTTATGCGGTTTGACCGATAAAGATCTTCGTAGAATATGTAGGAGCTAATATGAGCATCCAGGTTCCTCTATTGGTTATTGACCAGAGATGTGTCTCGGTCATGTCTACATAGTTCTCGAACCCGTAGGGCCCGCATGCTTTATGTTCGATGATGATTTGTATTATGAGTTATGTAATTTGATGCACCGGCATTTTGGAGTCCCGGATGAGATCACAGACATGGCGAGGAGTCTCAAAATGGTCGAGAGGTAAAGATTCATATATTGCAAGGCTATATTCGGACACCGGAATTGTTCCGGGTGATACCGGGTCACCGGAAGGGGTTTCGGGCAAACCCCGGCAAAGATATGGGCTTAATGGGCCAAGTAAGGGAACACACCAGCCCACAAGGGGCTGGTGCGCCCCCTATAGGGGAGAAATGAAAAGGAGAGGAGGAAAAGGAAAGTATGAAGTAGGACTCCTACTTCCTTCCCCTCCCCCTCCTTCCTTTCCCCCTTGTCCAAATATGGTAAGGGGGGCCGAATTGGACTAGGGGCCCAAGTAGGATTACTCCTACTTGGGCGCGCCCTAGGCTGCCTCCCTCCCTCTACCTCCTTTATATACGTGGGGAGGGCACCCCTAGAAGATACATCAATTGTTCCTAGCCGTGCGGCGCCCCCCTCCACAGTTAACACCTCAGTCATATCATCGTAGTGCTTAAGCGAAGCCCTGCGCTTGTAACATCATCATCACCGAGCTGAACGTGTGCAGGTCACGGAGGTGACCTGTGTTCGGTACTTGGATCGGTTGAATTGTGAAGACGTCCGACTACATCAACTGCGTTACTAAACGCTTCTGCTTTCGGTCTACGAGGGTACATGGACACACTCTCCCTGCTCGTTGCTATGCTTCTCCTAGATAGATCTTGTGTGATCATAGGAAATGTTTTGAAATACTACATTCCCCAACATTTATCACCTCCATAACTGAGAAATATCTCCTTAGTCTTCTAAGGATAATTTGGACCGATGTCCAGTGATCCACTCCTGGATCAACATCGTACCCCCTTGCCAAACTCATGACAAGGTACACAATAGTTTTGGTACACAACATAGCATACTTTATAGAACCTATGGCCGAGGCATCGGGAATGACTTTCATTCTCTTTCTATTTTCTGTCGTGGTCGTGTTTTGAGTCTTACTCAACTTTTCACCTTGCTATATAGGCAAGAACTCCTTCTTCGACTGTTCCATTTTGAACTACTTCAAAATCTTCTCAAGGTATGTACTCATTGAAAAATCTTATCAAGCGTCTTGATCTATTTCTATAGATCTTGATGCCCAATATGTAAGCAGCTTCATCGAGGTCTTTCTTTGAAAAACACCTTTCAAACACTCCTTTATGCTTTCCAGAAAATTCTACATCATTTCCAATCATCAATATGTCATTCACATATACTTATCAGAAATGCTGCAGTGCTCCCACTCACTTTCTTGTAAATACAGGCTTCACCGCAAGTATGTGTAATAATATATGCTTCGATCACACTATCAAAGCGTATATTCCAACTCCGAGAGGCTTGCACCAGTCCATAAATGGATCGCTGGAGCTTGCACACTTTGTTAACACCTTTAGGATTGACAAAACCTTCTGGTTGCAACATATACAACTCTTTTTTAATAAATCCATTAAGGAATGTAGTTTTGATATCCATTTGCCAGATTTCATGAAATGCGGCAAGTGCTAACATGATTCGGACAGACTTTTAAGCATCGATACGAGTGAGAAAATCTCATCGTAGTCAACACCTTCAACTTGTCGAAAACCTTTTTTCGACAATTCAAGCTTTGTTGATAGTAACACTACTATCATCGTCTGTCTTCCTCTTGAAGATCCATTTATTCTGAATGGCTCACCGATCATCGGGCAAGTCAATCAAAGTCCATACTTTGTTCTCATACATGGATCCCGACTCAGATTTCATGGCCTTAAGCCATTTCGCGGAATCTGGGCTCATCATCGCTTCCTCGTAGTTCATAGGTTTGTCATGGTCTAGTAACATCACTTCCAGAACAAGATTACCATACCACTCCGGTGCGGAACTTACTCTGGTTGACCTACGAGGTTCGGTAGTAACTTGATCTGAAGTTTCATGATCATCATCATTAACTTCCTCACTAATTGGTGTAGTCATCACTGGAACTGATTTCTGTGATGAACCATTTTCCAATTCGAGAGAAGGTACAACTACCTCATCAAGTTCTACTTCCCTCCCACTCACTTCTTTCGAGAGAAACTCCTTCTCAAGAAAGGATCCATTCTTAGCAATGAATATCTTGCCTTCGGATCTTTGATAGAAGGTGTACCCAACAGTCTCCTTTTGGGTATCCTATGAATACACATTTCCCCAATTTGGGTTCGAGCTTATCAGGCTGAAGCTTTTTCACATAAGCATCACAGCCCCAAACTTTAAGAAACGATAGTTTAGGTATCTTGCCAAACCACAGTTCACATGGTGTCGTCTCAACGGATTTAGATGGTGCTCTATTTAACGTGAATGTAGTTGTCTCTAATGCATAACCCCAAAACGATAGTGGTAAATCGGTAAGAGACATCATAGACTGCACCATATCTAATAAAGTACAGTCACAACATTCAGACACACCATTACGCTGTGGTGTTCCAGGTGGCGTGAGTTGTGAAACTATTCCACATTGTTTTAAATGAAGGCCAAACTCATAACTCAAATACTCGCCTCCGTGATCGGATCGTAGAAACTTTATTTTCTTGTTGTGATGATTCTCCACTTTACTCTGAAATTCTTTGAACTTTTCAAATGTTTTAGACTTGTGTTTCATTAAGTCGATATACCCATATATACTCAAATCATCTGTGAAGGTCAGAAAATAACGATACCCGCCGCGAGCCTCAATACTCACTGGGCCGCATACATCGGTATGTATTATTTCCAATAAGTCATTAGCTCACTCTATTGTTCCAGAGAACGGAGTTTTAGTCATCTTGCCCATGAAGCATGGTTCGCAAGTATCAAATGATTCATAATCAAGTGATTCCAAAAGCCCATCTGCATGGAGTTTCTTTATGCGCTTTACACCATTATGACCTAAATGGCAGTGTCACAAGTATGTTGCACTATCATTATTAACTTTGCATCTTTTGGCATCAATATTATGAATATGTGTATCACTACAATCGAGATTCAATAAACCATTCACATTGGGTGTATGACCATAGAAGGTTTTATTCATGTAAACAGAACAACAATTATTCTCTGACTTAAATGAATAAACGTACACTGGTGCGCGTCGGTCGTAAACAAACGGTTTTTAACCCCTTTCCGCGATATCATTTGGAATCATCGCCAAGTGAGTGTGTGCGATAGGGTGTCCTTCGCACACGACCCAGAAATCATCGGGGATAGGCCCTCCTGGGACCCAAGCTAGGGCCGTGTGCGATCGACCGAGGCATCCAAACCAAATCATTTCCGTAGGTATATACATCCCACACGGTAATCCGAGAAAATTATTTCCGTAGGTATGTACATCCCACGCGGTGAATCCCAAAAAAACATTTCCGTTCGTATGTATATCACACACAGTCAATCCAAGGAATACATTTCCGTTCTTATGTACATACCACGCAGTAAATCCAGGGAACACATTTTCGTTCGGATGTACATCCCACACAGTTTTATGTGTAGGCTCGTGTGTGAAAGGTGTAACTATCACACACAGTTTGCCATGGTTAAGTGTTTGCTTTTATCAACTATATCACACATGATTTGATGAAGAAAACTGTGTGGCATTGGGCTATCCATCGCAAGCACTTTTTCTGCTAGAACCGTTTGCAAAGGTCCATGACACATTTAGCAGGTTTATTAGTTTACAATTAATAATTCCAGTATTACGCAAATTCACATTTCATATCGAACAACTATTTGCCAATTTCATATCAGGCACATAAATATATTATAACATCACAGTATGGTAACTACATGAAAACAACACAGTACAACATATAGCTACTTCAACTTCATAAGAACAATATAGTCATTTCCCTAATCGAGATCATCCAGGCTCGCCTTATCCACCTCTGCTTTCAGTTCAGTAAGAACCCGTTTTGCACGGGCCAACTGGGAAAGTGCCTCCTCCTTTGCCAATACCATCTTAGCAAAGTCTGATTTAAAAAAATGAGCTCATTCTCCACCTTCAACTTTTTATCTCGCATCTTGAAATATGCTTCAGCATTGACAACACTTTCTCTAAGCCTACGTGTGTTCTCTTCCTCATACATGCTCCAGGGCTTCACTAGGCACATCTTCAAAGACTAGGGCCACTCTTGATCAACCCACTCCAAGTAAGAACACTTCCGTTCATCCTATAATATTTAAAACTAGATCAGTAACAATTGTAGGGGAAATGGGTTTATATCAACACAGAAAATCACCAATGCTTATTTTGAAAAACTAAAGGACATGTTAATTATGACATATCTTCTCAAAAAGATCAATGTGCAAATGAAATAATTGGTACTAAGACAACAACCAAACTATGGAACATCAGAAGCTATAATTAACTACAACGATGCTACAAGTTCTTACTCATGTACAATAAATAACAAATTGAACATTTTATGAGGAAGGTAAATATAACTGCAACAGCATAGCGACAGTGTTTGGATGACAGCAAATTGATACTAACAGGTGTGTACATGCACAAATTTAGTAACATAGAACTAATAGCACTAAGGCCATCCACTATGTATGCCAAAACTAGGGTAAATATAACTGTTGCTACATCTCGCACCGGTGCCCTGCACTGGCGAGCCGTTGGAGCGGAAAAAAAATCAAGGACCCAGACTCCGGAGCACGTAGTTGCTCCGATGCCCAGTTCCTTCGTGCCATGAAGATTTAGTATTTTACTGCTTGGCTGCTCGGATGTGTGGACCAAAGTTGGTTGCACAAACTGTTGAAGCGGTGCCAAATAATTTCTAATGGCACCGCTGATGAGATGTCAACAATTTAAGATACTAGGTACAAACTGTGACTCTGTCTTAGAATGCGTTTGGTTGAAGGTGTGGTATGAATTGGTTGGGACCGTGACAGTGTCTAAATCACATCTAACAAATGATTTGTAAAAATGAAAGAGGGTCTAACCTTCTCTGCACATGCCAGAAACTTCCTCCCACTGTCCACAGAATCAAAAGCAACTAGCTTCACGCATGGAGATTGATGGTCACAACGAGCAGATAGATCTTCAGCCACCCTGCTCCATTCGTTGCCACTGATGGTCTTAGGGAGCTACAAGAGGAAGAAATGACTCAAATTGACCACAGGGTAAAAAACCTTCATTCCAAGTCATAGCCCGAGAGAGAGAAGAGAGGCATACCCGGGTGATGAAGGAGTAATCGCCGGAGGAGGAACCATTGGAGAGGTCTTTGAACAAGACCATGGCGACCCCGGCGGTAGGATGCGAGACGGTGAGAGCGAGGAAGCGGCTATAGCTTAGCAAGGAAGGAAGGAAGGAGGAAACAGGGGAAATGTGACTTGTGGTTGATACGTCCATTTTGCATCATGCTTTTATATCGATATTTATTGCATTATGGGTTGTCATTACACATTATGTCACAATACTTATGCCTATTCTCTCTTATTTTACAAGGTTTACATAAAGAGGGAGAATGCCGGCAGCTGGGATTCTGGGCTGGAAAAGGAGCAAATATTAGAGACCTATTTTGCACAACTCCAAAAGTCCTGAAACTTCATGGAAGATGTTTTCCAAATATATAAAAAATACTGAGAGCAAGAACTTCACCAGGGGGGCCACACCCTGCCCACGAGGGTGGGGGCGCGCCCTACCCCCTGGGCGCGCCCCCTGATGGCCCTCCGGTGGCCATCTTCTGCTATATGGAGTCTTTCGATGGGAAAAAAATCATAAGCCATCTTCTCGGACGAAACTCCGCCGCCACGAAGCGGAACCTTGGCGGAACCAATCTAGGGCTCTGGCGGAGCTGTTCTGCCGGGGAAACTTCCCTCCCGGAGGGGAAAATCATCGCCATGGTCATCACCAACGCTCCTCTCATCGGGAGAGGACAATCTCCATCAACATCTTCATTAGCACCATCTCATCTCAAAACCCTAGTTCATCTCTTGTATCCAATTCTTGTCTCCAAGTCAGGGATTGGTGCTAGTAGGTTGCTAGTAGTGTTAATTACTCCTCATAGTTGATGCTAGTTGGTTTAATTGGTGGAAGATCATATGTTCAGATCCTATATGCATATTAATACCCCTATGATTATGAACATGTTTATGCTTTGTGAGTAGTTACTTTTGTTCCTGAGGACATGGGAGAAGTCTTGCTATTAGTAGTCATGTGGATTTGGTATTCAGTCGATATTTTGATGAGATGTATGTTGTCTCTCCTCTAGTGGTGTTATGTGAATGTCGACTACATGACACTTCACCATTATTTGGGCCTAGAGGAAGGCATTGGGAAGTAATAAGTAGATGATGGGTTGCAAGAGTGACAGAAGCTTAGACCCTAGTTTATGCGTTGCTTCGTAAGGGGCTGATTTGGATCCATATGTTTCATGCTATGGTTAGGTTTACCTTAGTACTTTTGTGGTAGTTGCGGATGCTTGCAATAGAGGTTAATCATAAGTGGGATGATTGTCCAAGTAAGGGCAGTACCCAAGCACCGGTCCACCCACATACCAAATTATCAAAGTACCAAATGCGAATCATATGAACATGATGAAAACTAGCTTGACGATATTCCCATGTGTCCTCGGGAGCGCTTTACATCTTATAAGAGTTTGTCTAGGCTTGTCCTTTGATACAAAAAGAATTGGGCCACCTTGCTGCACCTTATTTACTTTTGTTACTTGTTGCTCGTTACAAATTATCTTATCAAAAAACTATCTGTTACCACTTATTTTAGTACTTGCAGAGAATACCTTGCTGGAAACCGCTTATCATTTCCTTCTGCTCCTTGTTGGGTTCGACACTCTTACTTATTGAAAGGACTAGGATAGATCCCCTATACTTGTGGGTCATCAAGACTCTTTTCTGGCGCCGTTGCCGGGGAGTGAAGCGCCTTTGGTAGGTGGAATTTGGTAAGGAAAAATTTATATAGTGTGCTGAAATTTACTATCACTTGTTACCATGGAAGGTAATCCTCTGAGGGGCTTGTTCGGGGTGTCTTCACCCCGACCAGTAGAGCAAAGAGTTGCTCCTCAACCTACTGAACCTACTGAAAATGAAAATGAAAATAAAAATGCTTGCTTTGAAGTTCCTTCGGGTATGATAGAAAAACTGCTAGCTAATCTCTTTTTAGGAGATGGAACAAAACATCCTGATGAACATATGATGTATGTGGATGAAGTTTGTGGATTATTTAAGCTTGCAGGTGTACCCGGAGATGTTGTTAAGAAGAAGGTATTCCCTTTATCTTTGAGGGGAGATGCATCGATATGGTATAGGCTATGTGATGATATGAGGTGTTGGAATTACAAATGATTGAAATTGGAATTTCATCAGAAGTTTTATCCTATGCATCTTGTTCATCGTGATCGCAATTACATATATAATTTTTGTCCTCGCGAAGGAGAAAGCATCGCTCAAGCTTGGGGGAGGCTTAAGTCAATGTTATATTCATGCCCCAATCATGAGCTCTCGAGAGAAATGATTATTCAAAAATTTTATGCTCGGCTTTCTGATAACAATCGCACCATGCTTGATACTTCTTGTGCTGGCTCTTTTATGATGAAGACTATTGAATTCAAATGGGATTTATTGGAAAGAATTAAATGCAACTCTGAAGATTGGGACCTCGACAATGGTAAGGAGTCAGGTATGATACCTAGTTTTGATTGGTTAAATCTTTTATGGATACCGATATTTTTCGTAAATTTAGCACTAAATATGGACTTGACTCTGAGATAGTAGCTTCTTTTTGTGAATATTTTGTTGCTTATGTTGATCTCCCCAAGGAGAAGTGGTTTAAATATCATCCTCCCATAGAAGTAAAAGTAGCTGCACCTATTAAAGTTGAAGAAAAGACTATCACTTATAATGATCCTATTGTTCTTACTTTTTATGTGGAGAAACCACCTTTATCTGTTAGGATAAAGGATCATGCTAAAGCTTCAACTATAGTTCGTAAAAGCAATATTAAAACATATACACCTCCTGAGCAAGTTAAAGTTGAACCTAATATTGCTATTGTTAAAGATCTCTTGTCTGATAATATTGATGGGAATGTTATTTATTCTGTGATGAAACTGCTAGAATTGCTAAACCCTGTGATAAAGATAAACCTAGACCAGTGGTAGGCATGCCTGTTATTTCTGTTAAAATAGGAGATCATTGTTATCATGGCTTATGTGATATGGGTGCTAGTGCTAGTACAATACCTTATTCTTTATACCAAGAAGTTATGCATGATATTACACCTGCTGAGATGGAAGATATTGATGTCACAATTAAACTTGCCAATAGAGATACTATTTCACCAATGGGAATTGTTAGAGATGCTGAAGTCTTGTGTGGGAAAACTAAATATCCTGCTGATTTTCTTGTTCTGGTTCCCCACAAGATAGCTTTTGTCCCATTATATTTGGTAGACCCTTCTTAAATACTGTTAATGCTACCATAGATTGCAAAAGAGATGTTGTTACTATTGGTTTAGATGATATGGTTCATGAATTTAATTTTTCTAAATTTAGTAGACAACACCGTGAAGAAGAATTACCTAGTAAGGATGAAATTATTGGTCTTGCTTCTATTGCCGTACCTCCTAGTGATCCTTTAGAACAATACTTGCTAGACCATGAAAATAACATGTTTATGAATGAAAGAAGAGAATTAGATGAAGTATTCTTTAAATAGGAACCTATTCTCAAAAACAATTTACCTATTGAAATCCTAGGGTATCCCCCTCCACCCAAGGGTGATCCGGTGTTTGAGCTTAAATCGTTACCTGATACTCTTAAATATGCTTATCTTGATGAGAAAAGGATATATCCTATTATTATTAGTGCTAACCTTTCAGAGCATGAGGAAGAGAGATTATTGAAAACTCTGAAGAAGCACCGCACTGCTATTGGGTATACTCTTGATGATCTTAAGGGAATTAGTCCCACTCTATGTCAACATAAAATTAATTTGGAAGAACATGCTAAACAAGTTCGTGATCATCAACGTCGGCTGAATCCTAAAATGAAAGAAGTGGTAAGAAAGGAGATACTAAAGATCCTTGAGGCAGGTATAATTTATCCCGTTCCTGATAGTCAATGGGTAAGCCCTGTCCATTGTGTCCCTAAGAAGGGAGGTATTACTGTTGTTCCTAATGATAAAGAAGAATTGATTCCTCAAAGAATTATTACAGGTTATAGGATGGTAATTGATTTCCGCAAATTAAATAAGGCTACTAAAAAAGATCATTACCCCTTACCTTTTATCGATCAAATGCTAGAAAGATTGTCCAAACATACACAATTTTGCTTTCTAGATGGTTATTCTGGTTTCTCTCAAATACCTGTGTCAGCCAAAGATCAATCAAAGACTACTTTTACATGCCCTTTTGGTACTTTTGCTTATAGATGTATGCCCTTTGGTTTATGTAATGCACCCGCTACCTTTCAAAGATGCATGATGGCTATATTCTCTGACTTTTGTGAAAAGATTTGTGAAGTTTTCATGGACGACTTTTCCATCTATGGATCTTCTTTT
The DNA here is from genome assembly GCF_002162155.2 of Triticum dicoccoides. Lineage (NCBI taxonomy): Eukaryota > Viridiplantae > Streptophyta > Magnoliopsida > Poales > Poaceae > Triticum > Triticum dicoccoides. Next base: position 376,582,847 of record NC_041380.1, on the reverse strand, counting down.
GACGATTTCTTGAGCAACCTTGATCGAGTTTTGCAGAGATGTGAAGAAACTAATCTTGTCTTGAATTGGGAAAAGTGCCACTTTATGGTTAATGAAGGTATTGTCTTGGGGCATAAAGTTTCTGAAAGAGGTATTGAAGTTGATAAAGCCAAGGTTGATGCTATTGAAAAGATGCCATGTCCCAAAGACATCAAAGGTATACGAAGTTTCCTTGGTCATGCCGGTTTTTATAGGAGGTTTATTAAGGACTTCTCGAAAATCTCTTGGCCTCTGACTAATTTATTACAAAAAGATATACCATTTGTCTTTGATGATGATTGTGTAGAAGCATTTGAAATACTTAAGAAAGCATTGATCTCTGCACCTATTGTCCAGCCACCTGATTGGAATTTACCCTTTGAAACTATGTGTGATGCTAGTGATTATGGTGTAGGTGTTGTTCTAGGACAAAGAGTTGATAAGAAACTAAATGTTATTCAATATGCTAGTAAAACTCTAGACAATGCTCAAAGAAATTATGCTACTACTGAAAAAGAATTCTTAGCAGTTGTATTTGCTTGTGATAAGTTTAGACCTTATATTGTTGATTCTAAAGTAACTATTCACACATGCTGCTATTAAATATCTTATGGAAAAGAAAGATGCTAAACCTAGACTTATTAGATGGTTTCTCTTGCTACAAGAATTTGATTTGCATATTGTTGATAGAAAAGGAGCTGAGAACCCCGTTGCAGACAACTTGTCTAGGTTAGAAAATGTGCTTGATGACCCACTACCTATTGATGATAGCTTTCCTGATGAGCAATTAAATGTCATAAATGCTTCTCATACTGCTCCATGGTATGCTGATTATGCTAATTACATTGTTGCTAAGTTTATACCACCTAGTTTCACGGCGTCGTATCATATGCATCCGGCCTACTTCGTGCATCCCTGTATCCATCGAGTCCTTAGCTGGCCGATTGACATCGCACACATCTGATCAAAAGCATGGCTGTCGGTGTCAAAACCGGCGGATCTCGGGTAGGGGGTCCCGAACTGTGCGTCTAGGCCGGATGGTAACAGGAGGCAAGGGACACGAAGTTTTACCCAGGTTCGGGTCCTCTTGATGGAGGTAAAACCCTACGTCCTGCTTGATTAATATTGATGATATGGGTGTTACAAGAGTAGATCTACCACGAGATCAGAGAGGCTAAACCCTAGAAGCTAGCCTATGGTATGATTGTATGTTGTCCTACGGACTAAAACCCTTCGGTTTATATAGGCACCGAAGAGGGTTAGGGTTACACAAGGTCGGTTACAAAGGAGGAAATATCCATATACGTATTGCCTAGCTTGCCTTCCACGCCAAGTAGAGTCCCATCCGGACACGAGACGAAGTCTTCAATCTTGTATCTTCATAGTCTAACAGTCCGGCCAATGGAGATAGTCCGGCTGTCCGGAGACCCCCTAATCCAGGACTCCCTTAGTAGCCCCTGAACCAGGCTTCAATGAAGATGAGTCCGGTGCGTAGTTGTCTTCGGCATTGCAAGGCGGGTTCCTTCTCCGAATACATCATAGAAGAATTTGAATATGAGGATAGTGTCCGACCCTGCAAAATAAGTTCCACGTTCCACCGCAGATCTAATTTGCTGGCTTGTTTTGACAGCATGACGTCATGTCATGGCCCGGTGATTATTCGAACCGTTTCTTTTAACCAGCTCCACACATAATGCGAGGCGGTTTCTTGACACGCCTTGCCAAAGCGGAGATCGTGTTCCCCTAATTACGGGATTCTCATTAATGCTGTCGCGGGTAACCCAACTGTTTCTAGGACTCCTAGATTATAGGCAAGTCCCAAACGGCTACAGAGAGGACGCTTGACATTCACCCTCTTTATAAGGGGACAAGGTTTTCGCTTTTTCGCTCTCGTGCTCAATCAAACCCTTCCCCCGCCTCGAGTTCTAACACCCAAAGCCCAGGTTAGGTGCTCCGGATCTTCAACCATGTCCGGATCCAGCCTTCAAGGCCGATGGACGCCCTCCTCCGTTACGGAAGAGGACATTAAGAAGTTGAGGGAGGCCAGATATCTAACCGTCGAGGTTTCGCATCGGCTGCCTGCTCGAGGGCGGGTCGTCCCTAGTCCCGAACCCAATGAGAACTTTGTGTTCGTCTCCCACTTCCTCCGAGGTCTAGGCCTCACTTTGGATCCTTTCGTCAGGGGCTTGATGTTCTATTACGGGCTAGATTTCGACGATCTAGCCCCAGACTCCTTTCTCCACATCACGACATTTATTATCATGTGTGAGGCCTTCCTCCGTGTTACCCCTCACTTCGGCCTGTGGCTCAAGACTTTTGAAGTAAATCCGAAGATGATCGAGGGGCAACAAGCAGCGTGTGGAGGTGCATCAATAGGCAAGATGGCAGGAGCTCCATGGCCGAAAGGTTCCTTTCCATAGGTGTACGAATTATGGCAACGGGGGTGGTTTTACGTCACAGCTCCCAGAAGTGACAAGTGGGCGGCTGCCCCCGCTTTCCGCTCGGGCCCCCCACCACAACTGATGTCATGGATTAGCAGGGGTCTGAGCTGGGGTCCAACCAAGGACGTGCCTATACTGCAAAGCCGCATCCGAGATCTCTTTGAGGGAGATTTTAATTTGGTTGCGGTAATACAAGTTATGCTAGTTCGTCAAGTCCAGCCTTGCAAAAGCCGGCCCCTGCGATTGTGGGAGTTCAACCCAGAGGGACCACGTGCCATTCAAAGTTTCCTCGTCCTGACGCACGAGGAGATGTACAAGTCATTCTTCGGACCTCAAGTGGAATGTCCGGATATCACCGAGGACATGGGCCTGAGCAGTAACCGTGCCGCCGAACAAGTAAGAAATCCTCTAGCCGAACATGATGTCTTTTATTCGAAGTTATTACTGAGAGTTTGCTTTTTGACCAGGACTGGCTAACAAAGGCGAAGATGATTCGGTGTTTGCCCCCCTCCTTGAGGGTTTGGAAAATCCGGTATTGGAGAAGATGCTCGAGGTCGCACCTTGCCCGGAGCCCTTGAAGGAAGATACCGAGGGGGATAATACAGGCGAACACGGGCCCCCATCGCTACCCGCTCCGACCGAGGGAACGAGCGTCTCCACGAAGGAGGACGACTGGGGGAGGAAAAGGACTGCTCCCGAGGATCCGGAAGCCGAAGCCTCCAAACGGGAGAAGAAGTCTCCCACAGAGGGTCCTGCCTCGGGGGGTGCTTTTGCCGCAC